>NW_020454139.1:2087140-2234037 GCF_003342845.1 Nothoprocta perdicaria | reverse complement strand
GTGAAAGACATATATTAATATTTTAAAAATAAAAGTTTCCTCATCTTCTACAGAATTTGTTTTGAGTACGGGAAGGCTCATTACAGATGGATGGTGTGTGCCATGAGAGTGAGTTGCTCTTTCATAAACTTTCTCCCTAAGAGGCTTTTCTAAAATGTAGTGTTAAATCATGCAGTGCATGGAAATGCTGATCACTCTGGTGTCCCTCACACAGGACCACATCTGCACAGCAGATCCAAGGTGTGACTGCTGCTCGTATCATCCATCTCCCTTGGAAAGCAGGGCAGCTGCAGCAGCACAGATCTCAGAGCAAGATGCATTGCACAGGTAGCCCAGAACTGAAGCCTRTGGTTCTGAAGCTTCTGGTGGTCTCCAAAACTGAAGCTTCTGGTGGTTTCCAAAACATCTAGTAACTTCATATTTGTATAAACTTCAAAAACATCTTTGGGCGCTAGGAACTTAGGGTATGAGTGGTCTTTGGTTATTCTGAGCTAAAAGACRGGAAAAACAGACCAAAACTGTGCCAGGAATTTTATTAACAGTGCAAATGGCATCACAGAGCAGCCACATAAAACAGTCCAGCACACCCAAAGAAGGACTGCAGGAAATGCTGGTGCTTTCTAATAGCAGGTAAGCTGAGCAAAGGGTATAAATCTTAGTTGCCTTAAAAGCCTTCAAAACATGTCATGGATGTCTATCCAAATGGTGAGCTCTCACCAGTTGAAAGCTGGCAATACCTGCAACAAAATGGTGGGGTAAGTTCTTAAAAACGACATGCATTTCATAGAGCTTCTGGCAGCGCTGATCTGAAACTGGGTGAGCATCGGTGGTGGTTGAAATCCAGCTGGGCCATCATGCCCATTGACCTGCAGTAACTTCCACACCACTCCCAGAAATGGCGTGTCAAGCTAGTGCTGAGCAATGCATACGAGAGTTGCATATGCCTGAATTATACAACACTTTTTGAATCCGATCTGTGCAATCAGGGAGGAGGAGGAGTTATATAAGCTTCCTCTTCCTGACAGAGAGAGAAGTCATTCTTAAGCACAGTTCACACAAGGACAGGTTCCTTGCAAGAGCACTGTGAAGGGCTTCCCTGAGGAAGGGCACATAAAAAGAGTTTTCTGTCTGGTTCTTAAAAACTACCCAAAAGGGTCAAATCCTAGATCTTATGTTCTGCTTGAATAGAACAGCTTTTAGGCAGAGTCTCAACAAATACAGGGAAGCCTTCACTAGAGYTGCAGCTGCAGGTCTGGTGGCCATGCAGTCATTGCAGAGAAGTGAGCATAAAAATATCAGTGCACAGTGATAGATCTCACCTCTACCAAGGCAGGTGTCTTCAAAGTCCCTCTGGTGCTCAGGAGTGGTGGGCCACCATCCCTGTGTCAAACAGCCATCCAAGAAATCATTATTGTTCTGCTACCTTCAGAACTTCCTGCTTTCACCATGACTGAAGGTCCCAGTGCCTGTGGGAACTTGATTGTGTGACTGAGCACTGACTCACTTTAGAAAATCCGTCTCTGCTGCTCTTGCAGACCATTGATCCCAGCCATTGATCAGAATCTACTGGTTCCGCAAATGTGGATGGTTACTCAGTATGGCCACAGAAGAAAGAATCATTTTTCTTCTTATATGCCTCTAACTTAGAAAGAAAGAGCTAACACTACCACAAATAAATAAAATAATAGAAAAATCTAGGTATGAATCAGAGAGTCCTATTTTAAAAACAGTGGAAAACTATATATTCCTCTGACCACTGATTTCTTCTATAAACTCATTTTTTTCATTTGCATGATTTAGTTTAATGTGGTTTATTAACTTGACAATTACTATCACAATAATATCAACGACTAGCTCAGTAAGACCCTTATTTCACAGGGAGTTGACCAAGAGCAGTAGGAGTCTGACTCCAGTAGGAGCCCCACTGTTTTTTTTTTGTATTTCTAGAAACTGCTGGAGGGAACAAAAACATTATTCTATCTGCTGCTTCCTTTCCTGACCATCTTTCTCTGCAATTATCGACCCAGAGAATCCTAACCTGCAAAGCTTGCATGCCCATTATATTGCTATAGATGTATAGTCTAGAGGGCTGCTCACAAGGTTAATAGCAATAATATTTGCAGAACAAGGGTCTTCTTTCGGGGTGGGGGTGGTCCTGCCTTGCTCTGAGTTAGTCACAACACTGAGTATGTTGGGTACCACTCATCATGAAACAAATAAAGAAATGTGTCTGTCAATGAAGAAATGTAATTTTAAACAGGATACCTGGCATTATAAGAAAAATATTACACATTCTGACCTTCTCAAGGGCTTGAAGCAGAAGCAGCAGCTTTACGTCCCAAACATGATCTGTAGCTTATACACTGCCTTTCCACAGCACACATGCTGAGCTGTTGTCAGCTARGGAGCAGATCACTAGCATAAAATTACAAGTCAGTGTGGCTACAGTCTGCTGAATAAGAGGTCAGACAAGTATGTGACCAGACAGGTAGATGAGACCAAAAAAATGGTATCTGTCTTGGGTGAGTGTCTTCGGAAATAGAAGGATGAGGAAATGATTCTTTACTAGTCTGATAGGACAGAAGGGAAAACATATTCTATTTCAAAATATCTAACTTAATTTTGTTGCAAGTCAGCTTAACCATCCTTATCTGTCTGTCTGTCCTGATTTTTAGGTAGCAAAATGTTTCTCAAAGCTATAATCACCAGCTAATGAATTTGCATGGCCAAGTACAGGGATGCCCTGAGCAAGGTAACTGAAGGGGATGAGCCACCGAAATCAGTGACACTGAAGGACTTGGACACAGAACAAGCTTGACTTTTCCTTATACCTAAAATTTTAGGAAAGGGCTCACTGAACAAACACATTAAAAAGCCTCTCAGACTAAGAGAGAAAACGCAAGGAAAGGGACCTGCCAGACAAGGAAAGAAGACCTTAGCAGACAGAAATAAAATGAGAATTGCCAGAAATCAAGATAAATTTGAACTTTTAAACAAATTAATTTAAATTATTAATTTAAATAAAGTCTGCAGTCAGCTGATAAACATGTAGAGAGAGAACAACAAAAAGAGGAGGAACTGCTATGTGGGAGGCTGAAATAAAGAATAAGGTGCACCTGTGTATATTTCAAAGTTAATCAAGTATTTTGACTTGGTTTTCATTAAAGGTGGTGATGTTGAGCACAGAAATAAAGACAACATATCTAATGAGAGTAATAGTATGAAAATGGAAATCACAGCCCAAGGAGCAAGACTAGGGCTTAGCTTGGAGTATTTAGTAAATTTGCTTGAGGTTGGTGCTGTGCAGCTAGAAAATAGTGACCTCAGTACCTATATTCAAGAAACATAGATCCATCTGGTGAGCCAGTGCTGGTGAGGTGGAGTGACATGATCATTAAGGCCACATTAGCACAGTAGCAGATCAGCTGGCAGCAGAAAGGTCACCTGTACCAGAGGGAATGAACACATGGTCCCATTTCTGTTGAATTAGTGAGCAAAGACAATGCTGTTAATGTCAGCTTCACACAGTGGCACAAGGATAGATRATATTTGATTTAGAACAAAGTCAGCTGAGGCAGAGCTCTCTCCAAAAAAACATTTTGGGCAGATTTGACTGTCAGGGAGAGTTAATACCAATTCAGTGCTTTGCATTACATGGAGTTTTTTGATCCAATAATTGATTCCCTGAAACTGGATTCATTATAATACAAACACAGCCACAGGAACATTATTTAGGAATTAAGAGAAAATTTTGAAGAGAAGAATAGTTAAAAATCTGGACTCAAGCAGGATAAAACACAAATCAGTTGGGCAAACTATAAAAGAAACATGGTACCTTTATTTAGCACAGTAAATGAGACTTTCTTCCAAAGAAAATCTGACCRGGCTCCCCCAAGTAGACTTTTTCAGATGCCTTTAACACAATACCACATGAACTATTAGATGCTGTAGCAGGGACTAGACTATATAACCTTGGAGATTATGCCCAGTAGCAAGTTCTGCAACAGTAAAGAACTAAACAATTATCAGAAGGGGAAAGGGGCTCTTGGAGGTTTCTGCTGAAGGTGTGGTCAAACTAGAGAGGTTTAAAAAATGTATAACCTACTATGCAGTATCTTGGGTGTGTGTTCCTTTTTCTGACTTTATTGTAATTTTCACAATTTTACAATRCTTTGTCACCTGTAGCTCCTATATACAGTTATGTTTCTCACTTTTTCCTAATACACAAAGTAACTTTCTCTTGCTTCCCTCTTCCCTTACTTTGTAATACAATGGAGTTCTGTTTTGTTCCTGTATTGCTACCCAGAAGGCATTGTTAGAAGAACTGGGTGGYGGCAACTTAAGTACACCTGATTACATAGTCTGATCTCTACAGGGTCAAGGCTAATCTCTTCCAAAATCCAGACCTACTGCTTTTGTTTAATATAGCTCACTGAGATTAAAATGGGATTAAGGTTCATCTGATGGTGAGAATAGCATCTTCAGATGAAATCTTTCACTGCTCTTTTGCAAACAGCACTAGGTGGAAATGGTGTCTTGCAGTGGCCATGTGCCTGTTCATTCGTGTACAAAAGGCATTTGTGGATTCTTTTCATCCTAGGAGAATTTTGAAACCAGACTTTGAATGTATTTCTGAARCCAGATACTAATTGCTCTTCTACATATGTATATATGTGGATAAGGATATAAGAAGGACTGTTATTATTTTCTCATTCATCTCCATGTATTTTAAATTCTTTACAACAATAAAACTAAGATAATTTAAATACTGGATATTTTCTAGCTGCACATTTAATAAAGGGTTTAAAATTTAGTCTGCTAAGGAGATTACCAAGACTTCTTCATACAAATGTTTTATCTTCTTTAAATGCACGTGACTACTGCTGCTGCTGAACTAATATGTTTTGAGTTCATCCTGATACAGCACCTACCTGATAGATATCACACATTCAGAGAAGGCCACATGATCCAAATGATATCACAGAATCACAGAATCACAGAATAGTTAAGGTTGGAAGGGACTTCTAGAAATCATCTAGTCCAACCTTCCTKCTCCAGCAGGCACACCTACAGCATGTGGCACAGGGTGGCATCCAGGCRGGTTTTGAAGACCTCCAGAGTAGGAGACTCCACAACCTCCCTGGGCCTCAAAATAGATTTCAGCAAAGCCAAGCATAAGGACCTATTAAAAACAAACTAAATTAATGGTAATCTTCTGGTTTGGTTTTTTTTTTTTTCCTAGTATTTTCAGTAAAGTAGTTCTTCTGCCATATTTTAAATCCCCGCACAGCATTTTTACATAAAGTGTTAGAGTGTGAGTCTAAAAGTGAAAGGAAAATGAACAAAAATCCTTTCTGAATATTGAATCAAAGGAAAGAGCTCTTAAAAGAAGTGTGTATACCAAAGAGTTCACTGCACTTTTAAAATACTTTGAGTGGAAGTAACAGAAGGTACCTTTTGTAACAAGATCAGTTATGCTTACCTAACCATACGGGATCAGCTCCCATATGCTTTTCACTTTCAAAGACAATACATCTTTTGAAAGTGTCATGTATCTCACAAAAAAAGAATATGTGCAGATAGCACTACTAGTCACCAGGATGTGGGATTATTTTTATCAGCAAGCTCATCATTTATACTGTTAAGCAYGGAATACAACTGGATAAATATGTAGAGATGAGAAGAGTAGTTTTATTGCTTATTATTGCTGCTTATTTTCTACTTATTACAATTTCCCACTGCTCTCTAAAGAGTGACCTAGCATTTGCATTGCACTTGACAACCTGGTCAATTCCATTTATGGCTGTATGGCATAAAAGGTTTGGGCTCAAGAAAGATTTGCTTTTGTCTCTTTTAGCTATTGTGAAACTTGAACACTGGTTTTGAGAGTCATAAGAACCCACTAGGTTACTTAATTTACCATTTCATTGTAAGAAAGATTTCATACTGCTGAGAAATTTTCACCTACCTATGAGATCTGAATCACATAACTATTACAGTTACTTTGATAATGAGAAATAATGAATAGCAAAAGAAAACAAACACAGTGTCATGGTGCCCAACTATGCTCATTTTGGAAAGCTCTTCTCTGATTTTTTAAGTAGTACATGCAGTTTAGATTTAGAAATGTAGAAATCATAAAAAGGGTGTTCTTTTCTAATGATTTTTGAATTTGTTGAATATTTTATCTCATTCTTGGCATTAAAATAGGGCTATACTGAATCAAATTTATTACATGTCCAGTATTTTTAAAAATATCTATACTGATGAGTAAATCCACGTCTCTAATCTCTAAGCAAAGAAAGAGATAAAGCAAGCAATCTCTGTGGTTAAAAGTCAAAAYAGTCAATGAAACAATCCAAATCCCACTGAAATCTATGGAAAAATAAATTTGAGTAGAATCTCCACGATCTCCACAGCTCTTCTGGCATCAAACGGTGATTGTAGGTGATGACCTGCAAACATGGGAACTGTGCTGCAGTAGTCAACATCTTTCAGATACACTCTCAGGGCAGAGAATTTTATCAACAAGATTGACATATCTGGCCAAAGCTCAGAGCAGCTAATTGCCCTCTACCTTCCAAATTGTCCTTAATCTAATTAACATATTACAGTGACCTCTAGAATATCTAATGGGAAATGTACTTGAGCTTCTTGAATGTAAGTCACCTTCCAAATTATCTCTCATTTGTTTATTTTTATTTCAATTCACATATTAAATGCTGGATTGTAAAGACAGATTTAAAAATCATAAAGGGTTAATTCCACATTCCATTGCTCTGTTTTTTYCTGCATTTTCAGTTAGAGAAGTACTTAGTTGCTATTGTCTTGAACTAGTATGTTGTGCCATTTTATTAAAAAAACCTATAATTTACCAAAAAGATCATTGCACTTCAGTTGTGATTAGAAATATACTATAGATTATGAGTTTATAAACTACGCAAATCCAGCTAGGTTTGGGACTAATTTTGCATAAAAAGCTCTTACGGAATCCAGGAAAACTACATACACTTTAAATACTTACTAATCGCTGATAGAGACTTTAAAAAACTATACAAGGAGATTGTAATCTGAAAGCTTGTCAAAATATCCATATAGTTCAAATTAGACTTTCATTTTATTTTCTGATTGCAGATACTCTAATTAGTTTGCAAGGTCTGGCAGTTTTTGTTTGTTTGTTGGTTGAGGYTGGTTTGTTTGTTTTGTTTTCCTTCATTTGATGGGACTGATTTTGTGATGCTTTTCCTACCACCTTTTCAATCTTACTGCAAAATTCAATATACCATCAGTCAGTGATATAACTACTACCAAATACAAAGCTTAGTTTATCATCTATTCTTTGAAAGACTTTTGTTTCTATCAAAACATTTGAAGATATTGAAAATCTCTTATGGATCAGGTCTCTGATCAATTTGATCTGGATATCAAATCATATTATTATTATATCACTTTTAGTGAACAAGTTCAGGACATCTTATTAAGCAATGCTAATTGTGACTATACCCTATTGGGTATAGAATTTAGAATTTAGACYTTAGAATTCTATACCTCAGAATTCAAAAGGGAATGGGCTTCATGACTTTCTCTTCCTTTCATTAGAAATGTCAAGGAGTTAGGATTGATTTCAGTGCAAAGATGTTTTCCCATCTGCTTTTCTTTCATCCCATTTTTTTGTTTTGTTTTAGGTTTTTTGCTTGCACATTATCTTTGTTAATCAGCATATTGTAATGCTTAACAGATAAATCCTCATAATTTCACATCTGACTATTTCAAGGTTATTTTACCTTATATATATATATATTTACATAAATTGTTGCACAAGGGTGGAAAGGACTATATGAAAACTAGATTACTACAGAAACGATGACAAATAACTTGCAATTTGTCAAGTGCAAGAAATATGAGAAGGCTGAACACATGGAGACTCAAAAGGAAGAAAAAGGTAATTACCATATGTTAGAACAGCAATGACCATGTAATACATGAGAGGGTTATGGTTGGTGGGAGACTTTTATGCCCAGCTTTGTTTGGACAACRGCTTGGTCAGAAATAAACTGTATAAGAAACCCAAGGTGTTGGTAATACTAAGTTTGACCTCTATTGCTACGGCAGTCCAAAGCATTGCAAATTTCACAGAGCAGAGCGCTACAACAGAGGTGCGAAGCAATATGATGCAAGAAATTGCTGAAAAATTGGCAAGGACGCTGGATCTCATCCACTAACCCGGTAATTGCACCTCAGGACAATTAACTTGCCAGCATGCAGATGTTCTCATAAATCAGCATGGTAGGTCACAAATTATCACGAAATAAGTCCTCGTGTTGACGTCAGGGCAACTTGCTGGGGTTATGTTCCAGCACTTGGATAAGTAGAGCTTTTCAGGAGCAAATTAACAAATCAGCCTCAAAAAGGGAAGGTCATCTTGCTACATCCTGCTGATTTGCTGGAAAATGCAGTTACCTTCTAAATAAAAATAACCACTTGGATGTTGAAGAGGACATATAATCCATATATCCATGGTCCATAATAATATCCCGTATAGTTTTTCCTGCTTTAACACCAGCTGTTAGCCTGTGGTGATTCTGGTCTCATTCAGACCTTCTTAAGTAAAGTGGAAGATTTGTGCTTTCACTTCAGGAGACTGTCTCTTAGGGAGACTGGCTTCCATGATAATGTTATTCATGATTCTTCTGTGCCTAACTATTATTGTAAACATTATGATAGGAAAACATGATATCTTGTGACCTGCAAATGCAGAAAAAACAGTCTTCATCTTTTAAAAGGAYATCTGATTTATATTTTTCTATTATTCTGTTCACTAGGAGAATTAAATCAAAAAACATTCAGTTTTAGTTTCCTTGTTAAAGATGTTTATAAAGTTCAYTCTGTCTAATCAGAGCACAGTCAAAAATATTAAATTTACAGAAAAAATAAGAAAAAGTCAACCTTGTCAAATGTCTTCAAAGCAACCATTTGTTAGAAAACATATATTCACAGTAGTGGTTTTAAAATGTTATTGCCAGCATTACACTCCATGGTGACTTATATAATAAGTCATGATGAAAATTCAAAATACACAGAATTTGACCCACTGCAAGTAAAATAGGAATATCATACAATTGTTCAAGGGTTACTATTAAAACTGTGCTTACAGGGAAAGTAAAATATATCTTCTACCAAATCTTTTACAGCCAAAGTCAGTCTTCGGTGCGACCATAGACTGCTGTAGTTGGAGGGATGCCAGCCTCTATGTCCTCTTTGCTTACAGTTTTGATGCTAGTGGGAACTTTACCACCATGTGTTCCTAATATACAAAGTGGAAAGAGCAAGTATTCCCTGCGCTGGGCACTTGTGAGATTTACTCAGCACCAAMAGTTTAAAATAGTTTCTAAGAACCTAGAGTTCAATAGCATCTTCATATCTTCAAATCTTTAATAGCATCTTCAAAAAGAGTTCCAAGAGTTTAATAGAATCTTCAGTGTGAGCTACTGGAAACTGCTGTTATGGCAGTTAACTCTAAAGAAGCCTATTTCATTTTCCTCAATACTTCCAGAGTGTTTTGCTCAGGTAATATAAATACTTTTTGTTTTTTGGGCCCTGTGGTTTATATGTAGCATGCTTAGTTGCTATTAAGAACATGGAAATGATATAATCTGCTTCAATGACAGAGACTATCAGTGTTTTAATTTATGATTTTTCTCAATCTCCTTTTTAGTTACTATTTGTTGCAAAGTCTTAAAAAAAAACAGGTATCTTCCCATTCCCAACCGCAATTAGCATTTAAAATCTTAACACCAATTTTCATTCAAATATGCCGCCTCTGTAGTCATGGTAACCTCCCCATCAGTTTCATTTCCCAGCATTAGGCCTTACTGCTGTGACAGGGACATTGTCATCCAGGGTTTTTGTAGGCCCTGGATGTACTAATTTGTAGGCCCTTATGTCCTACTTATGTAGTACATAAGATACTTGTGTGCCTTCTCCTCACAGTTTAAGGTGTGAAAYACTAACAGAAGAGCGAAAATGATAATATTCTTAAAAAGAAAAGACTACAGTGTGGAGATAGGAAATCGTGGAAAAGAAGCTTTTTGACCTCAGGGAGCACCTCACAAATAGTGCAATAAACCAAATATAGACTCTCCGTTAAAGAAAAAAMAAGTTTTTCAGATTGCATATATGTAACTAGACTTTCATTTTTTACAGTTGTGTGTATCTAGCACCCATCTGTTCTTGGGCTTTCGTTTGACRGGCTTTTTGTTCATGCAATTATATGGGATTTTCTAAACTCTTCTTCCTCTTCTAGTCATTCTGCAGAAGTTGACTGCTTCTAGTTTATGTGAGAAACTGACTGATACTAAGGCATTGCATACACATCCCAGCCTGCCTCTGGCCATTTCTGAAACTCAAAATATCTCATAGTCATTGTTAGGTAGTGGCTGTTTTGCATAAACCACAAGGCAAACATGCAACAGCCATAAGTACTTATAAGAACACTTATCTTTAATCCTCTTCATCACTGAATAGCAGCCACAGGYTGGGTATTTGAGATCTAGCTGTTTCATTTATGTCCTACGTATGTGACACTGTACTTAAGAATAATTAATTCTTAAATATTGGGTGGTTCTAGATGGATGGTCAAAGTAATCTCTACATGTGTTTTACCATCATCTTGAGCCTGAATTACACAAGCCTGGGCAATCAGCAGGAATCCCCAATCAGCTGTCACACACTAATTAGAAACTCTCGATATGTAATGTGAAATAAATATAAATCACCTGTGCAAATTCTATCACTGGAGGGCATGTCAAAGTCAGCCCTTACTTTACCTGAAAATTACTGGTGTTAATGGATTATCTTATGAACTTCTTGCATGTCCATGTCACCTCTAAGATGCCTATCTGTTCAGTTATATCTGTTTTGGGTGTGTTACAGCTGTTAGGGGCTTCCAGTCACCTCCAAGGCAACCAGGGAGACCAACAGTTACCAGCATCTATTGAAATGCAATAGAATTTGAGGCATTGCATATAGCTGATGGGGAGATACAAACAGACTACATGCCCAGGGCCCATATAGATAATCATTATTTTTTCATGTGATATCATGTGATATACTCAAAAGATACTTAGAATGTCTGGATTTTTTTAATTAATCAGACCTCTGCATTTTTCTTTTCTCCTCAGAGTACCAGGTACAGCTATTTATCTGCCATCTGATGGTATCAGTGTCAGAAATAAAGGAAAAAATARAAGTTATAAAAATCAAAGTTATTTTTCAGTCAAAAGTAACTGAGAATTATACTTGCTCATCATTTCAAATACCCTTATTCCGAGAGAGTGTTGTTGAAGGACTGAACATCCCTTACAGACCCCTAACACCAGGGAAGGTCTCAGGTCGRTATCATTTGTTTTGCTTAGCTTAATATAACTTAAGTAACTTCATGGATGACCATGTTGCCTTTTGCAAAAGCTCCACAGAAGAAAACTACAAGTTTCAACAGAGCAGTACTTTTACACTCTGTAAGATCTACAGCATTTAACACCAAGAGTTAGTTATAAGTTAGTTATGATTATCATATTTCATTGTATTTGAATCTTGAAGTAATTACTTAAGACAGCAAAATTTGGGAGAGGAGGGGCAGGGGCTGGAAGGGGAGCATATCTGTGCTGAAAGGAGCAGGCCAAACCAGAAAGATCCAGTTCCAGATCTGAACTTCCCCCACTTCTTAAAATGTTCCGTCTATCCTTATTACTCTTTGTGCCACCTTCGAAGAGCAACTGGAAGGCATTTCTGTCAATACGCAAAAACACTTAATAACTTCCAGAGGCTGTGCAGTCTTATTTAAAAATCAAAACCTCACAGAAATGCCCATCTCCCTCATTCCCTAACTCTGCTCCAGAAAAYACCAAGAATAAAAGGCGTTTAGATGAGGGACCTCCTCATGTTTGCAGTCACTGCCCCTTTGCTCCCGCGGTCCCACGGCAGCAGCGGCCACGGCAGCAGCGGCGGGCTGCGCGCATCGCTGCGCGCCTGCGGGTGCGCAGGGCGGGCACCGGGGCGGGCGGCAGCGCAGGAGGCCGGGCCGGAGGAGGACTCCGCGCTGCGCTCCTCCCCGCGGAGCAAAGCGGGCTGCCGGCGGCGGCGGMGCTTGCGGGAGCCGCGCCTGGAGCCGGGTGGGTGCGGAGCCTCCGCGGCTTCTGCGCGGCCCTGGAGGGGAGGAAAGTTGGTGCGGGGCGAACTTGGGATGAGTTTCGGGGAGGCTGCGCGCGCTGCCGGGGCGACGGGGTCCGCGCTGCGCGGGGCGCGCGTCGAGGGACGGGGCTGCGCGGAGCGGCGCTGCGCGGCGTGCGGCAGTGGGGCGGCCCGCGGGGCATCGCCCCTTCGTGACCCACATCGGYGTGGGGTGCCGGGCCGCCGCGGTCCCAGCCGTGCCCGCTGCGGCGGCGCTGGAGGTGCCCCCTTACCCGCGGCGCCCGGTGCTTTCACGGCAGGCGGGCAAATCCAAGGTGGGGAATAGAATAGTGTTCCGTTGTGGTGCTGGATCCCTCTGGATGGAGAGTGTCTCAGTGGCATGTTAGCATGGGAGCTGTCGGCAGCAGGAGGAAGAACTGGGCATGACTTAGTAACTTTTACGCAAATAGCTGCAGGCGATGGTTTTTGTTCTGTGTTAGAGAATTTAGAGATTAGTGGTTTTTTTATAGGTTTGTAGTCTTCTGTATTCAATTGGTACTACAAATGCCTATAAAAGTAGTAAATGGTAATCATGTTGKTTAGAAATTATTTTGTATTTCGTATCATGTATGATGCAACTTGCTATGCCTGCATATACACTAATTTCTACGTTACTTACATTTTTTGGTATATATAAGCACCTATGGTAATACATCCRTTTTTCCTGTTATAAAAGTGGTGTTGGCACAACACTGTCACTCTGACATGCAAGAACTGTTCTTCCCATAGCTTGTCCTCTCCTAGTCTTATTTGTTGCAGGATTAATTCTTGTGTAAATTTAGTATTTTCTTAATGATTTGTAGGAYTGACACTTTGAAAAGGTGCTTGTCACATAAATATTCTTTGCAACTTGCTGAACTGATAGCTGAATGTGTTAACTTAAGACAGAAGCAGTATTGAATGAAAATTTTGTCTTAGCTAGTTTTAGGTCTGAGTAGAAGCAAACTTGAATTCTTTCTGTAAACTCAAGTAGATTTTGCAGAAGAAATAAGCTGTGGTTGAGAGTAGTCCTAATTTTACCTACATTTCGAGTATTGTTGCTCTTTGCACACATAATAATTCTATTAATATTATCTCAGTYGCATAAAGGTCTGACGAGATTCTTGTCAGTAATTCAATTGCTTTTTCATACGTTATTACCTTTACATTTAAGTATTGGGCATTACATGATCATGGTGAGAAGTAATTAACTGCAGTTAAGAATCTTTGATGTATCTATTCAAATAATAGCTCATTCATGTTTGCAAAACATTTGGGGATAGTTTCTTCCACCTTCCACTAGGATTATTTGTCAGCACCTGAGACCTAATGCAGAGCAGTGGCTTCTGAAAGATGTAAAATGATCTGAATATTGATAGATTTTTATCCATAGAATTACTGTTGAAACAAATACATTGTTACTGTGTTTGATAGGTTGTGGTAGAGTATTGTGTTATAGTTAGGAATATTCTGCTTTAAATTCTAAATTTAAYCCAGTTAAGTATTTCTTTATGTGCTTCTAATCATATGCTGTTGCACTGATATTAATAACACCTGTTTGTCCTTTAAGCATGAATGAAGAGAACAATTTCTATGAAGAATAAAACTGCTTAATTCTGGAAAACCTCTCAAAGCACCTTTAGCATCGAAGCAGAAGAAAAATATGAAGGAACAGTCCATCTGACTCTCTCAGCCTCTCACACAGAATAAAAAATGGCTCTTTATAGAAAGACTGTTGCGAGTGTCTTAGAGGAACCCCTTTTTGCTTGCAGAMGGAACCAGAATGTTAGGAAAAAACTGAGACTGATACGAATAATAGGGCTTCTTGTGAGTATAATGGCCATTAGTACTTTCTCTCTTTCAATTAGTGCCTTTTTCAAGACCGAGCCACGTAGCGCAGAGCTGGCCAGCAGCCTCGATAGCCCACGGCTAATGCACGGGCACCAAAGAACTCTCCTGGATTTCACAGAATTGAGCGGAGGCAGCACCCCAGACCCACTTGTCCCTACGAGTCCCAAAGGTGAGGACAGCAACGCAACAGAAGAYCATGCCAAGGGAGAGTACCCAGAGGACCTTTTCTCCCTGGAGGAAAGAAGAAGAGGAGCAGTCATCCTCCATGTCATTGGGATGATCTACATGTTCATAGCCTTAGCCATAGTCTGCGATGAGTTCTTCGTTCCTTCCTTGACTGTCATCACTGAAAAACTGGCCATATCTGATGATGTGGCTGGGGCAACCTTCATGGCTGCTGGTGGCTCGGCCCCTGAGCTCTTCACTTCTTTGATAGGAGTCTTTATTTCCCACAGTAATGTCGGCATTGGGACCATAGTGGGGTCTGCCGTATTCAATATCCTGTTTGTTATTGGAATGTGTGCTTTATTTTCTAGAGAGATCCTGAACCTCACCTGGTGGCCACTCTTTCGAGATGTGTCCTTTTACATCATTGACTTGATCTTGCTAATCATCTTCTTTCTGGATAACTTAATCATGTGGTGGGAAAGCTTAGCGCTTCTGACAGCGTATTTTTGCTATGTGACTTTCATGAAGTTCAATGTGCAAGTAGAAGAATGGGTGAAAAGATTTTTGAACAGGAACAAGGTTGAGAAGGTAACAGCAGCAGACTCTGAAGGAAAGGTTGGTCAATTTTTAATGAGGTTTGTGTATTACTGGTCTTGCAGATTCTGAGTCCTTTATTATGAGGGCCATGATGCAGTACAATAAGCCATATAGTGTGTTGCTAAAAGGGTTTTTTTTTTTTGGTCTGTTTTGTTTTGTTTAATCAGTCAAACAGAGCTGAAAAAAAAAAAAAGCATGAGACAGCTTTCTAGGAAATCAATAGCTTTTAACTCCAGAACAATCCTAATCACAAGAACACCAAGGAAAACAATGCACACAAAAACATCCAAGCCTTTAGTGTTCAGCATTTTGCCACATCAGTAAGGCCTAAAATAAAATTACTTTCTTTCTGAGCTTATAGATTATGCAATAAATATGGGCCGCTTTTTTTTTCTTTTTTTTTTTTTTAATACTCTTTAATCTTCCTCTAATAAAAGTAAAAGCACTTTAGAATACTGTATAATCTTACTTTTATGTGTTTCATCTTTTGATTTTGATTATACAATACTTATTTCCTATTGCAACTAATAACAATTACATGAAAATCTATCCCTGGAGAAGCAGTGACAATTATGCCAAAATGCTGGTATCCTCAATTTAAGTGTGGTCGTCTTTTTTGMAAAGTGCATTACATGGGAGCAAAGTTATTTTTGTCTTCATACCTGGTCATGATTAGGGAAGGAAATTATGCACAGAAGTGTTTTGTGGAGTTTCGTGAAGTTATAACTTCAGYAGTTATAACTATCTCTATCTCAAACAGATCACTTTTTAGAGAAATATATATTTAAAATAATTTTGAGATTGAACCTATAAATACAATGGATGTAGGCAGTGTGTTAATCCTGAAATCCAAATGTCATTGTCTTATATGTCAATCAACTTATTCATGAGGTAGGGTTATATTATTCAGTGAATAACTATTCATTGTTGCATTTATTTCTGTAACACATATCAGAGGATGAGGATACATTGGTCTAGAGGAAAGGATGAGTTTGTCTAAATGTATAGACGTGTAAACAGAGGGAGAGACTTCAGTATCTGTAACTATAGAGAGAAGCTGCAATCCTACAACCGACAAAAACCTGATGATTCTGCGCATAGGCAGAACTTCTAAGGGAGATACTCATATTTTCGTATTTTGTCATTGGAACCACAAGAGGTCCATTAAAATAAAAACAGAAAATTCTGCTGCTGCTTTTTTTTTTTTCCAACCAAGTTTAACACTTCTTTTTGTTTCCATCCTTTTGTTTCCATTCAAAATCAGATTTCTCATCTTTGTTTTCTTCAACATGCACATTCTACATTTTAAAAGCAAACAAAAGAAGGGTAACACCAACAAAGTATTACCTTAACTATTGAAGGAGTCATTTTTTTTTTGCTTGCAATACTTTTTTTGCATTAAGTGCGTAAGATAGGAAGAGATAATATCTGAGGCAACCATAATCAATTAATCCTCTATCAATTAATCAGCTATCAATTATTTTCAGCTAGATCAACAGAAGAATAAGAAACTTGAAGGCCTCCTTTAACATAGACAATGTTTAAAATACTCTGGATAGCTTTAATTTTAAATATTTATATTTTGGAGAGCTTACCCATTTATTGTTTGATACATGTTTTACTATCCTTTAGTAGCATATTACTTTTTGAAAAACGGTCTACATTTTGTAGAAAGAAACAAATATCCTCGTTCCACCCAGCTCCTGCATCACCTATTTCTTGAATATATTTTCAGGAGCTGACATGAGGTTAATTGTGAAAGAATGATGAACTCACTGAGAAGTAAAGGAGGATGAAAGAGATCCTCCAATTTAGTTAAAATTTAGCAAAGTGGTGTTTGCTCGATGAAAAATAGCTTCTGAAGTACATACTGTCATACTTTCTCTAATGATCCTTGCTGTCAAGACAGAATTTTGAATAATCTATATCACTTTGAAATGATAATTCACTATGAATTCCTTTGGTATTCACTTCAAGTGCATTTAACAGCATGAAGTTATTTTCTAAGAGCAAGCGTGTCATAAGTGATTTTTTGAGAGAATCACACTGAAACTCTTTATTCATTTACTTACCATTTGTCTCATACTAGATATTTTTATTGGTTTTAAATAAAAAAAGCTATGACATGCATCCCAAAGCTTGACAGAAATGAACGTTCACATTATAAGTTTCATCCTAAAGCAAGAATAAAATATTTTTGTAGTCTGGGATTTGCTGTCTGGTAGTCAAGAGAGTGCACATGGATGCTTAATACCTAGTCAGTGGGGATTTGAAGTACTGCAGAAGAGATAGGCATGACTTTTGGTAGAAGATAATATTTCATTTCTTCAATACTTGTAAACTTAGATTGCTTCCAGCCACCAAGAATGTGCTATAATGTCAAAATACAAATGTGTATGAGAAAATTATTATATGAAATGCAAAATTTGCAATTGCTTGAATGGCAAAAATATGTATTTCTTTCCATTAGGGCAGAAAATACATAAGTAGCTTTTTGGAATCTGTGGTTTAGAGTGATTTCAAAGAACTTTATTTCAAGAACGCCTAGAAGATTCTGTTTTCTCTTTTTGCCAGCACTTCGTCTGCACATGCATTATTGATTCTGCTGTTACTAAACTGGCAAGTGGTCTGCTAGAAAACCTGCCTGTGGTATTTATCTTTAAGACTCTCTGTTGTAATCTGAAAGCAGCTCAACAAGGTTGAGAAG
The DNA here is from genome assembly GCF_003342845.1 of Nothoprocta perdicaria. NCBI lineage: Eukaryota > Metazoa > Chordata > Aves > Tinamiformes > Tinamidae > Nothoprocta > Nothoprocta perdicaria. The sequence continues at coordinate 2,216,507 of NW_020454139.1, read as the reverse complement.
CCTAAATAAGGCATCATAAAGCTGCAGGGTTGAAGGGTTAGGTGGCTTAGCAACCAGGCATCAAAGAGTGAAAAATCTAATCCGATGAAAAAGCTTTGAGACATTAAAATGAGTTTTATGTTAATTTCAGCACTTTGATTATCAGTATTCTTCAACAAAGGTTGCAAGAATTATTACGTTCTTTAGAAGGACGATATCTCCTATATAAAAAAGTCTTATATATTGAATGATTTCTCTGCTTGATTATCATTTGAATACCTACTCTGTAGGTATTTATCARTTTACCAAAATAAGTGCATGTTTCTAGGTCTCTTTTAGATTCCTTCCACTGACGTCCAGATTTGAGAAATAAAGTGCAGTTTTTTTCCTACTGCAAATTCACGAATATTCAAACTTAAGATAGTGTCTTCAGATTTTCAGACTTTCAGAATCTCAAGAATCTGTGAAATTAGAAGCAAAAGGACTCACCTCTGATGGTAATTCTGTGCACTCCTCAGTTGAGTGAAGGCATTTAAAAAGAGAAGGTTGAATCTAAGGATAAGGGCATTGGAGAGGAAAATAGAAAAAGCTGAGATAGAAAGTTTGTCAATTAAAGGGTTACTTTGACCTTTGCAAAGATTTCAGTTTCCCCTTTATAATTTCTACTGGTAAGGCACTTTCAATAATATGGTAGGTCATGAAAGAGCATCATGAGAAAATTGTATTTTGTTTTTTAAGTACTGCTTTATTCTTTAGTGCATCATGCGGATTACTTGAATCTGATCACTTGGTAAATAATCTGAAACAGTTCTGTTTGACAACTAAAAGAACAGAATGTGGGTGGGATGAGGATATTGTGCGATGACATCTGTTTCAATGAGTACCATTTTAGATAAATAGTTTATGGTATATACAAGCCAGTTACATTTTTTCTACATTTATAGAGAGTTGCCTTTGAAAATGAACTATTTTTACCAAGAAARCATAGTTCTACATTATTTTATTGCCAATTTTCTTGTCCTAGCCAACCCTGATATCTTCTTTGTGATACATAAAGACCTGCATTAGTCTGAAGTGTTGCTACATCATAGTTAATAGCAATATTAGCATTTTAAAGGAAGGAGAGTTAACTAGTTTTATGTTACTATATTATATTACTATGGTAATTCTCTGCTTTCAGACTTTTAGCAAAGCATTGAATTGGGGAAAGGACACATACACAAAATGTGAGCCAATATGGATTTGTTTAAGGGAAAAAGTCAAGGTCATTTTCTGTAGATTTTCCACAACGAAAAATTTTCTACAATGGTGTTTTGTAGATCATAGCAACATTAATGTTTTATTCTATAGATATTATATGATTGGCTGACTTGGGCAAGCAGAGGTGTGTGAATATAGAGTTGTAGGGACCTGGGACCTTGCCAACACAAGAAAGAGAGCTGCATTGCTTTATGTGCGTGTTTAGAACAATTGCATCATTGTGGTTCTTGCACCAAGTTTTATTTAGTTTAAAAAAGATGTTTTCTGTTTTAGTAACTTAATATTACTCCAGTAGCCTTATCAGACCATAACATATGATGCTACTCAATTTATGTTTAGCATATAGCATTTTTGATACATATTCAGATTATTACTGACGTATCTGAAAATCAATACTTTATATAGCAACCATTAGTACAGTTAATACTATATATAGCAAATATTAGTACAGATTAATATTCCAAGTTTATTTTAGCATCATTTTGTGATTTATGGGAAACAAAGCAAGAATTAATAATTATTTTCAGCACGAGAGATTCTAGGTGTACGTACCTGGGTATGGAGCAGAAAGTGACAGCAGGGCAACACAGCACAGATCAAATGCTATCAAATCATGGCCCTCCACTAAGATAGATTAGTCAGCCTTTGCTAATTATGCTGCAGAAAGGAAGACTGAAGTTCTGCACCCTTAATTAAGAGCAAAGGGACAAATATCCATCAACATGTTTTGGAGGTTTTGTTTTTCTTTTTCTAGCGAATATGTAACTAAAAGGAGGTCAAGTAATACTTGTTACTTGCCAAACAATGGCAGCTATATTGGCAGTGTTATTCAGCATGGTATAAAATGTGCTTTTGCATACAAGAAGACAGAAAAACTCCATGATTAAAAAATTGTGCTGTACAAAATAGCAAAAATATGTTTGTTCAGAGTCTCAGCACTGGAAAGATTATATTCTCTTTTTTGATTATCTTGGTCTTGTTTACTTTGGTCTAGATGTACATTATGATGTAGGATTTACAGAGGATGGATTTTGAGTCCCAAAACCAGAATTTCTAAACTCAAAATATCTGCTTTCCTAAGTAGCCAATGTASGAGATGTCTGTGCAAGAAAATGAAAGTGTTGGGGCAGGCCATAGGTGGCTTCCCTACTTCTTCTGACCATGTTTAGAGACACTATTGATCCCTCCCACTGCTTTTAAAGGGAGGGTGCAAATACAAGTGTGGAATGTGGTAGGGACAGGGGCCCAAGGGCAGCATTTGTCACAGCACTGAAGGCACTGCAGGGCTGAGGTTTAGGACACTGCTGGCTTTAGGGTGGCCTTGGCCATCCCTAAGTAGCCTGTACTGCACCGTGATGGCCAGATGCCCAAATACTAGGTTTTACGAAGTGCTTCTGTCTCTTTAATAATTTGTGCTTTTGCTATCTTTTATTAGCTGTAAGTGGCATTCCACTAAGAACTGAAGCATTTTGCTTTGGTAACTGTGGAATAAAATTATATATATCTATATAAAGTTAACAATATAATGTGGAAAAGAGCATTGCAACAGTAGAAAAGCATAATGACCTGAGATTTGTTTGGCAGTGGCATGTATTTTCACATTTATCTGATGTTGATTGAAAGCCAGATTTTTTTAAATCATAGGAATTTGGACTTTTTTGTGTGGGAAGTTTTTTTAAGGCTAAACCTGAAGTGAACAGTATGGGTTCCTGTTCTCTGCCGCTTTCAGGATGAACTTGTGAATTTCTTGTGAAGATGATACAACAATCCATAGGTACTGACAGACTAATGTACAAACACAGGCTGTGCTTTCTTGCTAATGCAGATCAATAGAGTGCCAACATTTCAAAATTAAAATAGCTTCTCATGCTGCTTTCAAAAAATTCAGAATCTGATTTTAGTCAGCAAAAGTAAGGACATAGAGAGCCAAAGCAAATCTGAACATTTATAGCTTGAAAGGGTCAATGCGAGATGAGTGAATAATAAAAGCCTTTTATACATGAGGTACATTATAAATGGGAGACTGTATTATTGATGGATAAAGAAACAGTGATATCTGTAGTATCTAAACCATTGATTAACTGTGGAATAAACTACCTCTTTTCCATKTAGCAACCCTTGTAGATATTTCTAAATGAAACTTCAATATAAACAGTAGGACTTCTTATTTTCTCCATAGTCATCTACTGTGATTTGCATAATGCATTTTGCACTAGTGCAGTGTTACTTATCCTGTAGAGCAAGTAACGATGCTTCCTTAACTCAGTAAACCTTATTTCTATTGTCTTTTAGCCAGGTCTTTCTTAAATATTGCTCTTCATTGTTAACTTAGCATCCAAATCCATTAATTTTTGCAGCAGTAAGTGTACTGTTGGCACAGATAAGAGATTCAAATTCTTTATTGGAACTGGCAGCCTCTCAGAGCCTACAGTGGAAAGGTATGGCAAAAGCTGATAATTTGAATGAATTTCAAAGGTCAGTTGCTATGCATCATAAGATGAGATGATCTTACGATGAGATGATGATTCTTAAAAAAATGTGCCTGTCTTTGTGGTTTCAAACAGAAACTCTCYATTAAGTAGCATCTCTTTAAATTTCCAACTGCATTTTTCAGGACAGACTGAACGCCTAATTGTAAAAGGATGCAAGTTTCAAAGTTCTGATAATTTCATCTGTTGGTGATAAATCCCTTTTAGAAAATGCTCTCAACTCCATATCTTTCTGTTTTAACAGAGCTACAAATTACTTGAATTATTATTCACTTTGTTAAAATCAGGCACCCACCACACTAGGTGCTTTAACATCRGAATGAAATCACCATTCCAGCTCCCTGTGATTCACGGTGGAAGAAGATAAATGTCACACAAAGTGCCWAGGAACTGACTCAGGATGGATAATTTTATGTATATTGATACATGCTTACCCTTCTACATAGCATACTGTCTGCTTTTTGCCAATCATCCATGCTGCCATTTAGTTGCTGATTATTTATTCAACACTAGTAGTCAAGGGACAATTTAAGAAAATCATTTATTTCGCTATATGCTCCTAGGAAGTATCAGTATCTAATATAAGGCAGCATCTTTTGTGCAGCAGGACATAAATCAAGTTTTTAAGAGTAATGCTGTTTTCATTTTTGTGAAAATAGATGAAAAGAGTGGTTTGGGTTTTGCGTATTGAATTCTTGTATTGTTATGTGCAGGCCACAATATCCCAGAAAAACTGAAAATTCTAAGTCAGAACACCCTTAGGAGGTACAGCTCCCAAACCAATTCCATTTGACAGACAAATGATGGTAGCATATTGCCACATATTACATTATTTTGCAGGCAGTCTCTGTTGCTTTGTTACATTTGTGTGGCTGAAGTGGTGTATTGACTTTCGTGCATTCYTCTCCAAATATAGGAAATGAAAAAAACTAAACTTTTGAAAAATAGCCATTACCTTATTGGCAGTAGAGTTAAATTGTATGTCTGGAAAGGACAATGAGAGTTTTCAGTTGCGACTGTGTTTGTGTCTGCAGCAGGTGGAGGGTTCAGAGGTGTCCTTGCTTTCAAAGCAGTTTTATTTAGCTAGGTAACCCCTTGCTGCCTGAATCTGCTGTGAATCACTTACAGATGGTTTATTTTTCTTCTAGGAGACAATATGATCAGAGCTGTTAAAAAGTAATTACTTCTCCATTACTATATTTTGCAATATTCCTTTACTTTTCCACTACCTTTGTTTCATTAAAGATGTATTAGTTTACAGAATTGCCATAAATATCAATGATCTTGGATGACTTTTTTAAATTGAGGTGTACAACAATAGGCTTAAAGGCATATGTGTAATAGTATTAACAGCTCTATGAAATGCTTGAGGGAAAAAATACATTGGTAGAAAACTATTTTTTTGTTAGAGTGTGATGTTAATGGAGAATTTGTGCTGCCGCCCACACTGACAAATTAATCAGAAATTTTGCTCAGGAATTAATCCTGCTTTATCACCTCTTAACTGCTTACTACTGTGAGTCTTGTCCAAAGTAAATGGTATTACCCGTGACATTCATTGCATAACCAGGTAGTGTTAACTTTTCACCCTCTCACATTGCTATTAAAACTGCTCTGGCGGATGTAGAGCTCTAAGCAAAGGGCATGTCTGCTGTCAGGGCCCGTGTCTGCTGACCTTGAGGGCATGATTGAAGATATAGGGGCTTTTGCCTGCGGGTATGCCTGGGAAAGAGATGAAATTTGTGGGATTTTTAAGCATACTTTACTTCAGGCTTAAACAAATGTTAATTTTGTTGTTTAATTAATGGTGTGACCTTTTATAAAGTTGTCAAATTGCAAGTCAAATCCCTTCTAATTTCTACCAGAATATTTCTCTTACTATTGCCAAATTATCATTAGTTAAAACTCATTAMAAATTTCTAAAAGTCCAGAAATTGCTGTGTCTATGGGCAAGGAGAAAAAAAAACTAGAAATAATTTGTATTGTCAAGTTACTACCAAAGCAATCATCTAAAATGAAATTATCGTGTTGTTTAATAGCTAATTTACAGGTCTATGTACCTTATTGTTATTTATATATTCCTCTTCTGCTTTTTCTTTGTATTTATTATATCCATTGGCTATACTTTATTTAGAATGTTTCTAGGTGATCATCTAGATGATACCTGTTTGAATAACATTTAATGCATTGGAAGTTTCATCTTGGCTGGTTGTCTAAATGCTGCAGTGATAATTTTAMAAATAATCTGCAGATTGCTGAACACCTTGAGAAATGGTTGAAGTCTCTAATTTACAGTGATTTTTTTGATGCATATGCACCCATAGAATAGGCATGGCATGGCTGGTTTCTCTCTAAGTCACAGACATAAAACACACAACCTAGATTTTCTCCTACTTAAGTGAATGGTACGGGATTCCTGTGGAATTTGGTCAGAGATTAATCATGGGATAAATTTCAGAGAATTTTTTCTTTTGTTTTTAGTGCTCAGTTTCTCAGATAGAATGTTTATTTGCTTTCTGTCCAAATACTAATGTGTGCTTTATGATGAAGGATTTTATAAAATTTTACTTTTAGCATTGTCAGAGTGACCTGAGACTACTAACCATTTACATATATGTGTGGGCACATCCATATGTGCCCACCCCTACCTGAATCCACCCCTACCTGAAAAGGCCATTGAAGAGGCTTGTGCCATATATTGCAGATCCATAGGAGGGTAACATTCACTCTTCTTTATTTTACCCATACTCTAACCAGTAATCCATTTCTGTGAGACTTTCTCAAACATTTACCCATTTGGAGGAGCATCTTTCTCTCTTTTTGTTTGTTTGTTTGTTTTGTTAAGTGTTCTTATGCCTAAATTGAGAAATATTTCGCTGTTTTCTCCTCAAATTTTCAAAGGATTTATCACTTTTCAAAGGACAATTTCAAAGGACAAATCACTTTGACCAGAGGCAGAGAATATGATGTGAGCTGCTGACATATTATACCTTAGTATATCATATTAATAATTCCTGCTATCTTATGTCTCTATAGGGTTAAAAAATCACATCACTGGAGAGGAATAATCTCTGTTTTATTTCCAATGAGAAAATCTTGATTATTTCAAAGGAATTGCCTAGGCACTGTTTTCAATGTGTGACCTTTTATGCAGAGAAAAGGCCTTTTATGTGTGTGTGTATGTGTGTGTGCACTCAGAAGAGAGCCCAACAGCTGGAATTACAGAAACTAGGGCTTGTAGACATGTAGGTAAGCAACTGCAGTAGGTTGGAATGACAATTTAAAATATTTCTTTCTTCACTTAGAGTATCTACCCATGAAGTATAAATCTCTTCAAGGTATGCAGGAGGAGCACAAAAGAAGACAGACATATACARTAATCATTTTCGAATATATCACTAATTTCAGCAGGCATTTTCATTCTTTTAAATAATTGATTGAATTTTTTTGGAGAGCATTCTTTGTCTATTTCTTGCTTACATGCATCTCCTTAAAAATATTGGTTTTGCAATTTATATATTTAGCCTCCAAAAGTCCTTCCAATTCTTATTTCATATTAAAGGTCACAGGGAATAAACATTGATTCATAACGTCGTGCAGGGAAACATAATATAAAAAAAAAAAAACCAGATTCCCAACTTAAAGTAACACTAATAAGCTCAGTAACAGGCATGGACTGAATTGCAAACTCATGCTTTAGTTTTGGATTTAGGGATCAAGATGTGGTTCTCTCTTTCATTTAATCTTCTTAGGAACCCGTGGCTCCCAGCCTGGCAGAACGTTTTACAGGGAGCTGTAGGAAGCTTTATTTCTGTTTGCTTGATTGGATTACTGTCTGCAAAAAAAAACAATGGCCAGCAAAATGGTGTTGACGCAAGGCAGGAGCCGTGGTGTCTGACAGAAATGTGGTAGCAGCGGTGAGACTTGGTGGGGACTAGCAAGCCAACTTGGTGCTGCATGGGAAGCTCTTGTTCAGTGACTTGCAATTTTTGAAGAATCAGTAAGATTGGTGGCATCCATTTTTGCAAAATATTTGTATCTTAATAGACTTCCTATTTAAGAATTCTTACCRTTATTAACATCATTTCTTTTTTCAAAATTAGGAGGAGGGAAACATTGGGGAAAGGGGATTAAATTATTGTTGTGTGCTGAATACAAAGTAGGTCTGATGAAGGCAAAGTTAAGGCCAAAAGACAGGACATAAAGAATTATGATCTTGCTTCTTTCCTGATCCCCCTGTGCCATTTTATAACTCCAAGCAACTGAACTGCTTTCCTCTGATATTAAATCACCCCTAACAAACAAACAAAGCAATTACTTCTGGGCTCAGAGCAAGCAAGACAGGCTTTATCAGCTTTTTGTGCCCTTGGACTCAAACTGAAAAAGGGCATGCAGTGCCTTGCCGCCTATTCAATTTGATCATGTGGGTAGCTTTTTGGATTATTGATGGATGTCAAAATAATTATTACATTGTTGGTGGGCCCATAGCAGACCAATCTCTAAATGCTCAATAAAGCTCAGGAACTATTTTTTCATCTTAATTTCCTGTGTCTATTTTGAAGGGGGGAAAAAAAAAAGAAAAAAGAAAGAAAAACCTCTCTCTCTCAAAAAAAAAAAAAAAAACCCAAACAAAAAACCCAACAACAACAACAACACTGCCTAGTTTTAAGCCATAGAGTTATTGACAGTCAGGAATGCCATTTTGGGAGATGAAGATATGTTTTCAGAAAGGGGATCCTTTTATTTCCCGTTATTTTGTCTTTAAGTTAATGCCTACTAGTGTTCCATAGAGTGAATGTGCAAGGTCTTTTTCTTATGCATGTAGGTATTATTTTATTATTTTTTAAGTTATACACTTAAGTTGTTTCTGGAATAACAACATGAAAAATAACATTATAGTTTTGAGTGTGATTTAAATTTAGTTGATCTTTTTTTGGGCTTCTTATAGAGTCTTTCTGCAATAGATATAAAATGCAAAGCAAAAATAAGTTTGAGTTCTATCTGTGAATATTACTTTGAATCCTACACAGTCTGAATAGATTACCATTTATATTTACTATGAAAACATAAAGATTTGAGACTGTTAGGTAAAGATCTGTGTTTCTACTTACAGGAATGAAAAATAAACTTCAAATGAAAGCTGATATCTATTCTTACAAATGTATAGATTCTTCAATTTTTAAAATCAATTTTCAGTCCACAGTATTAGAGAAAGATTAATGGTTCTTCCATGTGTTCGTTTAAATGGAGAATGGCATACAAGAGTTCTCATTTCTACCAGTATACAGAAATGAGTGCCAGACCTTGTGTGCTAATACCTCCYCTTGTATGGCCATCAGAGTTCTGTGGTCCTCGTGCAGTAGAAACACTCCTTATCACTGAGTCCTCCTGGAAGTCTTGATCTTCAGAAACCACTGGCCTTTTCCAACATTTGTGAGAGGTGAAGGGGAGGAAGCTAGTTTCTATGTCTGCCTCTAGTGAGAAGGATGCTATGAGGAGCTTCAGTTAATTGCTTTCCAAAATGTAGGAATGGCTCCTGTCCTACAGGAGTGATGAGTTCCCATCCACGCCTCTTTCTTTGGATTATGGAGTGGAAGACAACTTTTTTCTATCAATAGACTGGTCTGGATGTGGAGATATGAAGTAAAAAGATAGACTAGCTGATTTTCTGTTTTAATTGATCCACAGTCGGATTACCAATAGGCAGTTGAAGATATCTGACAATTGTTGGATCCAGATCTATCCTTTTGGTATGTCCTACAAGTATAGTCTCACCAGGTCATTTCTGTGACCAGTGTAGAATTTGTGCATTAGTTAAGGATGGCTTATATCCTAATTATGAAGATCAATTGTCCACTGACCTGAATTTAGGCAAAATTAATCTGGGTTATCACTTACAGCAGTTGGTTAGAGGCTGAAGAGCAAGCTCCTGAGCTTTTCTTGCATTAACCTGTACAGGTCTTACGGTATCGTCTTCTTTAACGCCTGGTTTGTGATGAGCATGGAAGCCTGATTTTGATTTGCACAGGGTCACCTTTGAGACTGGATGATGAAAATTACTGGCTTKCTTTGCCACTAAATTAAAATGCTTGTTTAGTTGTTAAACAAGTCCATGAATATTTTATCTCCTCCTTTGTTACTGGTTTGACTCCATGTTTGGTCCCAAATTGTTGCTTKTTGCTATTAACTTTAAACTGTTAAGAGCCTCACTGCTATATACGGGAAAGTCCGACACACTGCAGCGATATACAGTTAATGTATATGATTCATAGAAGACTTGTCTGGGTCATATTTTGAAAAGTGGAGGTATAATTTTTAATTTAGAGAATTACACTATTGACTGGTTCAAGTGTTTGATGCTTTTCATTAGTCTTAATGCAGATGTCTGGGAATGYACAATGAAAGAATTAAATTTTACACAGCTCTTAAAATAACAAGGAAACTCTTGTTAGCAGGACTCTGCCACTGCAGGCTATGAATGAAAAACTAATGGTTAATTATGAAAATTCAGATTACATTGTTCTTTCTCCATTTAACTTTCATTGCTTTTGGAAGTCTGTTCTCCACAATTAATTGCTAATTATTGTTTTCGGATACATTGTARTACAGAAAGGGGGCCAGCCGCAAAGAAGCATGTGTGTACACAGTCTCTTAGCAAAAGGAAAGCAGATTGCAGTTGTGGTTCATTCAGAATGGTTACTGGAGTTTGGGGAACTTGTTTTATTCGCTTTTATGTCAGACCCTTCAGATCTGTAAAGTGGTGTGTCTGACATATACATCAGTGGAAAAAAAAACAGACCTCTTTAGGTATAGTATCAATTAAGATGATCAGTGTTAATATCCACATGTAGTAACAGCACAGCATTTCACATCTTGTCAGTACGAGATAGGAGAGTAAGGTGTAAAGACAGGAAATAGGCAATGGACATAATTCCCATAATTACATCCAGAACCTGATGCCATGCCTCATTCTTGCCTATACTATTTCACATTAACCACCAATTTTTATACTGTGGAGAACACTGTAAGGAACACTTCATTTACTATGAAAACCTAAAGTCTGCCTTTTGTGAGGTACCCATGTGAGACATGAGTATGGTCATCCTGAGTGTGACAGACAGGGATCAATAAAAGCCAGCTTCAGCTGGAGCGTCCTGCCCTCTTCTAGGGCCATTGCAATCTGCTCACCAGGCCTCTGATCACAAAGGGAGAATAAGGAAAAACAGCACTTTGGGGCAAGGAACTGTGAATTTCCCATTTTCCTAATACCTTGGCATTCCTGTTCTGAGATGTTTGCTTTGTCAGCAGCTGTCAGTAGTCTAGATTGTAGTCACTGTTTCCCAAAGCTATGGACCAAGAAACCCTTTCTGGCAGCCCATGAAAGACCTCAAAGGAAGCTGCGTCCTGATGCCAAGTGCCGGGAAGAAGGGTCTCCTTCTTCTCTGATTCCAGCGTTGTAGACAGTGGAACTGGTGCATGGGGCTGGCTTCCTGCTTGCACCATTGCTGGCTCTGATGAGCTTCAGATACATTAGAAAAACTGACTTATCCTGTCATTCTCTGCAGCAGATTACAATTTCAGAGTTGTTAGACACTGAACAGTGTGGAAAGAAAAGCAAGACTTTCCAACTTGATTTCCAACAAGGCACTGTCCTCTACCTTGATGACTTTTCATATCACAAAGGACCTATGTTGCTCTATATTAGTGTCCTAACTGGGAAATTTGTACTGAAAATTTAGGCTTTTCTAAGCCTAATTTTTCTACCACTGGCAACACTCCTAGCGTAAGAAGCTTATCTAGATGAATGAAGCTACACAGGATGAATATGAAACTCAGTGTTTGGTAGCACCACCCATTTATGTGTTTTTATTTACATTGGCTTTTTAAATTTTTTACGTAAAAAAAAAATGAAGTATGGCATTAAGCAGCCCATAGACAAATTAGTCTTACTGAATTAAAAATTTCTCAAGCTTGCTCAGATAAATCCTATAAATTTATAAACATAGTGTTCAAGGATGCTGGATTTAGTCCATAATTTATAGACTTTTGTCTAAACAGTTACATTTTTGCAACTTTTAAAAAACAAAGCWGTAGATGCTACCAGTTTATTTAAGTATATGTATTTTGGGAATTTTCTAAAACATTTTCTGGTTGCAAATGACAGATATATCTGTGTTTATGCATTCTAATTTGGGTAAAATACAAGACTATTCCCTGTGACAAATACTGCTTTTTCCCTGTACTCCAAAATACAGTTCCAACACAAAGTCATATGGCCAGGGAGTGAATTTATTCCTCGCTAAATGTATAATAACATAGATGTGTAAAGCATAWATTTCAGATATTATGTGTGGTAATTGCAGGCAACTGCTGGCAGCTGTGTTTCCATGGGCCTGTGGCAGCCCTGCTGGTGCCATATTATTTCCTTCTGGGTATTGCTTGTCCATGGAGCATAGGACCTTAAGAGTGTAATTTAGCAGGAAAAAAAAAAAAAATGCAATAGTAAATAGCTAGGTTTCCTTATCAGTAGAAGCAGGGAAACAGGTATGCTTATGATATTTTCTCATTTCTTTAATAATATTGCTAGTATCTCCACTGTTGCAAATATGTAGATAATATATTTGCCTTAATATATGTAAGCTTGTTTTGAACTTAAAGTTATTTAAGCTTTAAATGCAGTGAAAGGCATTCCCAAGTCTAAATTACTATTTTAAATTACTATTATAAAAATTTCTTGAATTAATCATATGACACATGTGAGAAGACACCTATCCAGAACTAGTAGCCATAGACATCAGAAATAGCTTAATATTTTTCAATGTGTGTAACCAGTCATCTAAGTCATTGGACTTCTTTCCAGTTAGTCACTTGTAAGTAAAGATTGTAGAACAGACTTTGTTCCTCTCCTCTTGGAATGAGTACGTTGCCTTGAGAGATATGTTTCTGATTGGGTTATAAACAGAACAGCTAAGGACTATAAAGAGTAAAATTCATATTTCAGCTTTCATTGACATATTCAATTAATACACAGTGATTTGAAGATAAGCGTGTAGATATATTTTAATTGTGTCCAAGATTTAACTTTAATATACTGGATCTTTCTCAGTATAGCTGAGAAAAATATATATTTGCAGTACGCCTCAGACATTGCCTCTGAAATGACAGCAGAGGGTTTCTGCTTACCGAAGAGAGGAATTCAGCACAGCCAAATGTGTGTGTGTGTTCCTGCTGTGATGTGTTCCCATTGCAGAAGCACGCTAGCACTTGAGATCCATAAATAACACAAGAGTCCCTTACCTTTTCTTCTATGTGCATATTTAAATGTATAAAGAGTATCTGGTTCTCAGAGGACAGCTCCTCGAGAAGAATTTGTTACAGTTGGGGAGATTAAAACAAAGATGCCCTAAATAAGTGCAATGCTACACGGGTGACAGGACTGCCAGTTCTTCCCTGATTAAGAAGTTGTTGTGTATTAGCAGAAGGGAATCGGGAGACAATGTGTAACAGTGCCATCTGGTGACCTTCTTTCAGAACAAGGAGTAAAAATACGTGATTCAACATAAGCATTTAATTTAGAAACATAAAGTGCTTTTAAGCCTTGCACTGAATGCCCAAGATCCCAACTTTTAGCTTGGGGATTATTAAGACAGAATAATGTTTCTGCCCGATCATGATAAGAACTGTGGGTGTGCTGTTATATCTCCAGGTGCTTCATTTTATAAAGGTTCTGGCATTGGAAGGTACCTAGGACAATCTTTTCCAGTAGACTTGTACCACTTCCCAGTTTAGGTAAGATATGCAGTGTACGGATCATTCTGGGATGAAATTCGAGTCTCTCTCTTTATCCAGATGCAGTGTCTGTTATCAGTGGGATGTCACATCTGTCAGGTGCAGAGCTGGTGACTCACTCACTTTGGCTGGAGCTGCTGCCATTGMGGCATGAGGTTCCAAGGTCCGGTGCTAGCCTAGTGCTCCGTCACCTGCTCGCACCTGAGCTGGTGGTGGTTGTCTTCCCACTCAGCTCCTCTCCTGCACAGGACAACAACAAAATATAAATATGTATTCCTTGCTCTGYAGGGAGAAGAGTATGAAGGTCTCTGTGGCCAATCCGGGTATTCATGTGAAAGGCCAGACACATGATATTTGTCTCAACCACTGCTGAGATGAYTGAAGATCATAAGCACAAGGGTGCATTGCGAGCTTTTCAACCTCAGCTTCTCARCCAGGACCCTTTGGGCTCCATCTGCAGAGTTGCCAGGTGCAGGGCTTGGCACCTGCCTTTGCTGAACTTTGGGAGGCCCTCTGCCCACTTCTCTAAAGATGTATATTTAGATGCACAAATATGTGATATTCTCTTCTTGACAAGAACAGAGCTTACTCTGCATGCAGCAGTTCAAGTGAATCCCTGTAAGAAGCAGAGCCAGTCCTAAAGAGGAGGACAGACAGACTGTGTCTTCTCATATATCTTCTACTTATGTGTATCTTGCTCTGTTTGAACTGCTCCAACCATTTGCATTTCACATATCCTAGTGATGCTTTCCTTTAAAATGTGGTACTCATTTATTTATGGATCTTATGGCTCACCTTCCATCTTGCACCAAGGTGATCTTAGATGATGAATACTAGTAAAACTATAAATTAACTTATTTTCAAAATATCTGTTTTGGAAACAATATTCATTCAGAATTCAAACTCAGTTGGATATCATCTTTGACACCTAGAATAGTAAAAAGATATTTTTTCCTGTGGACCAGTTTGGGAATCCAGCCTCTTTGCTAAGGTTGCAAAATATCAGTATGCTAGATTGTTGCTGGAGACTTTGAATATGATCATTAATATTCTGTGAGCTATCTGAGATCACCATTTATACTATTCAGATCTCTCTGTTAGTAGGGTCTGGTTAAAGAACTTCTTTTTTCTCATTCATCAAATAAAAATAATGAAATTACATTAAGCCTTTTATAGTCCCTGAATCAAGCTAGCTTGTTATGCATCAGCAAAAATTATTAGTAATTTCACAGAATATGATTTTTAGATGCCTTTTCCATAAGAATAGGTAATGTGCATTTCCTTGTTCTGTATTATGTCTTAAAGGTGCACTTGTCCAAGATGAATTTTTAGATTTTACAGATGAAGTTCATTCAAATGTATTTCAGCTTGAATAACTGTCTATAAAGAGAAACTAATCTGTGCTGCATTAGGTATGAGGTAATTACATGTGGAGTTGCTATATTTGTTGATCTTCAGGAGCCCCAGACAGCTACTTAGGATATTTTACTGAAGAAGAAGAGAAAAAAAAAAAAAAAAAAAAAAAAAAAGGGGGGGCATATAGAAAGGGGAGGGGAAAGGGCCTATTTACTGATGTCCTTGAAGAGCCTCATGTAAGGGAAAGGAGAAAAAAATTCTCCTTTTGCAGGTGGAGTCAGAGCAACAGAGGAATGGGGCATTTGTGTTGCAGCTTCAGAACAGAAGTACTGGAGACAGTTAAGATACTGAAGACCTCTCGAGCTGGTGGGGCAGATCCTTCAGACCAGCTTGGCAGCTGGGTCCAGAGCAGCTCCACCGCCTGACCGGAGGACTCCGGCTGCAGGAGTGTCCTCATGGAGGAGCCCTCTAAGCAGTGGGTGTACATTATAGAAACAGTTACCCCTCTCTGATTTGAGTTTGTGCCTAAGTTTGGTGTGAAGTGCCCGTAGGTGCACTGGTGATATGATGGGAGCTGCGATGGGAGGTGGGACTTTTATATGTGATCATTTAAACCACTAGGTATAATCCATTGTGTACTAGTAGACATATACATATACATCTACAACTAGGCAATCTAATGTTAACATTTTTGAATTTTTACATCAAAATGAACTGCTTAATTGCTTTAAATTATGAAAATTATGACATTCATAATGAAGGTCAAATACCTACTCTGTGACAACCTCAGTAATATTAATGAAGATTAAGAGAATGGATCTTTTCATCAGGGTAGTGACATCTCATCAAAAATTAGAACATTCATGTCAATTAGGACATCAAGAATTAGGACATTAGGACATTCAAGCAATTCTCAATGATTAAACCGAAACAGTCCATCAGTTTAAACAGTTCTGGCAACAGTTGTTTTTCTTTCAGTTACTGGACTTTGTTTGATTTAGTCCCTAAACATGGAAAGCTTTCAGGAAAAAAAATGGCTAAGCAATTTTTTTTAGATACATGTGGTATGGTTAGTTGAGGTTAGATGTATGATGCTGAAAACCATCTTTTTGAGCTCCTCTTTGTTTACTAGTCCAGCAAGTCTCTTTACATACAGCAGGCTCAAGAAAAATTAGCAGGCAGACAATAGACTCTTTCCTATTTGCTGTGTACATGTGATGGAACACAATGTCATAAATCTGTATAAAAATACGAACTATGAGTTAAAGAAGGGAAGAGTTAAGCAATTTGAGTTGCTACCATCAAGTAAAAAGGGTTAATTGCAGCTTTCAATGCATTGCATAGAAATATGAAGAAAAAGACAGCAGGTCCTGTGGGCTTAACTGAAATGGATATATACAACAGTCTACGTGGTTCAGAGTTTTTTTTTTCTGCTCTTTGCTGTTATACCCAGGTACTAAACATAGACGTATTTATAATAAATCCTCTTAAGATACACCAACGCTTGCATTTGCTCAGGAGTTGCAGCACGCTCTCTTGCCGCTAAGACTTGGTGCAGAGGACAGTGGAAGCTCTGGTGATCCACATCTGCTGSTCTGATTGCAGCGGGCAGCGCTGTGGCTTTCGTCACGTGCAGCAGATGCTACAGCATTGCAGCAACCTCTGCGTTCAGGAATCAAACGCCAATTTCTGATTTTCTCAGTCAAGTATGCTTGGATTTGTATTGTTCTTGTGAGGAGGTTTTTCTTTGTAGGAGTCTTCACCGAATGACAATGAATCAGGAATGCTGCATAAATCTTGGTGACAGTCGGTAGAAGATTTGGGTTGTTATTCAACAGCAACAGCAGGCACTTGCCTGTTCCCCCATGTGCTGTCTTAATGGGGCTTGTGAAGCAAGGACACTTTGGGACGAGACATACTTGCTGTGTGATGAGGCCAGTCCCTTCTGCTGCTTATCCAGCCAAAGCAGATTGCTTCTTGCTGACAGAAGAGGGAGAGTCAYGCACGCTCTCGCCCGTAAGCACTATGCGTCTGAGGATGCTTTGGCATTTTGTCTTTGCGTCTCACTAAGACACGTGTAAAGGATTATGGCAATGGTGAGCTAAGACTAAATAATACAAAAATACCTGTGTTATACATATAGTCTTTCATGAAAGTGGTCAGAGCCATCTCTGAAGAACATTCTTATAAATCCAACTGATTATTTGATAGTCCTCTAAGCAGAGGATAACCTTTCTTTATCTCATAGGCAGAAAGTGGTCCTTAATCCTGTATACAGAGAGATGGTAAGAAAACAGAAATTCAAATCACCAGCAGAAAATCTTCCATTTGTGACCATTCTTAGGTTCTTGTAGGAGGCTATTAAAACCTCTATATGGTAGTTAGGGCACAGAATGAAAAGAAATACAATAGCAAAGCTGATTTTGTTTTTAAAGGTCCCCAGGGCATCCTCCTCTCTTGGTACCACAATACAGTTTTCTACAGGGAATATGTTTGGACCCTGAAATTCAGAGGGAGTAAACGACCAAGGCATGGAGCCCATGCATTTTCTCAGAGTAACGTTCTGCAGTACCCAGCAGGCCTTCTTCCACATATTATAAAAATAAAAGATTTCTCAGGATGCCAGTTTATTTGGGGATGCTAGGAATGATAGAGTAAGACTGACCTGAAGGCAAAGAGTTTAGAGAAACAGGACCAGACAAGGCAGCTGTAAACTTCAATCTTAAGCAAATAATGCTGCAAATAGCTGCAGAAACAACCCATATAAATTATATTCTCTACCTCCTCTGCAACAAGGAAGAACTTGATACTGTTTCAGAGACAGCTTTTACCTAGAGGGGTGTAGTTCTTCCTCAGTGCCTTAGCTCAGAGCTCTGTCTGGGGAATTGGGCAAGCCCCAGATTTTCCTCCATATCCTCACACTTACCATCATTATTCTGTGCAGAAATGTGTGAGATAACAGTGAAGAATAGGTAATTTTAAGTGAGCTAGCCACCCATTTCAGTGCTTCCTCTGTCACATAAAGAGCTTAGAAAGCTTAGTAATTACTTTAAGTGTGTGTCTGCATGAGAGCTAGAATTTTAGATCTGAATTGTTTTATTAACCAGCAGGTATTCATATACCTCCTGGATTCCTGCTGGTTAGTAAAATAGCTCAATGCTCTGGAAGAAAGAGGAAATCACATTTCGCAGAATGTTCAATTCTGAGTAGGTCAGTGGGTCCTGCTGATTCAAATTAAAGCTCTCTTTTAACAGGAATGGCTATGCTTTTCTCTAAAAACTCCATATCTTCCAGTCTTCCAGGAGGAAGACCATAAAGGCAAGGAAAGCAGAAATCCCCAATACAGTGTCATTTTTTTTAACTTTTCCTACTTTAGCCAGTGGTTTTGATCTTTAATAGGCTATGCTCTATGCAAACTGTTGCATTGCATTTGGTTGAGCAGAACTAGGTTGCACAACATACAGCCACATTTCCAGGCAGCCTGAATATGCAAAATGACAATGTTGTGTCAGTTTAGCTTGGGATGGAATTGCTGACAACATAAGGAGTATGTTACTTGCCTTTTAAATGGATTGGCAGATCTGTTTAAAGGCATGAAGGCATTTTCTTTCACAAAATCCATGAACCATTGAAATATTCCTGAGTCTCTTGATAGAAACTGTGGCAGTTTTAATTCTTGTGTTATTTCATTATTGTTGAAATCCTCAGTGTTTCTCATCTCCTTTGGGTACTGTATTGATTTTGGCAATCATATATTTTCAGCTGCCAGGCAAGAGCATTTTTGATTCCTTTGCTTTATCTGACAACTTAGTATCATTTGGTCATTCAGGGGCAAGTGATGTGAGCCAGGAATGAGTTGTTGAATGACAGTGAGCAGCACTGTTAGGATGGCTACATCCCATCATATTGGATTTAAGTGCCCATGCCCCAGATTTTGCTGTTTTTGAAAATGTTTGCTCAGTTGACATCTAATCTTGGAACGACTCAACACCATTCTGTTAAACTGTGGATCTGCATGTTTGTGTTGCATTGACCACATTCCACTTCAGACACACTGAGGCGCTGGATGAAAACTGAGTAGCAGAAGCAGAAGTTGCATTTTCAAAGCAAGGAGTGATTTCCACTCAGTTGTCTCAGAGGATGTGCTAGCGTTCATGAGCAGCGAGCTGGTGCAGGAGAAGCTGTCTTGGAGAGAGATACTGAATCCCAACCCCATCTCCAACCTCATCACCTCCTATCATCTTTTTCAGGCAGTTTCTTACTCCAAAACTGAGGGGGAGATCAGAASCTTCCAGGCTGAGAGGGACCCTGTTCTGAGGCACTTGTTTTGTGCACTAAAGGAGAAGCCTAAGAGTCTCTCTTGCAGACTTTCTCTTAGGAGTTCAACTCCATGTCTAGGCATCTAATATATATTCATGCAACCCTAAAGATTTTTGCTGGATTTATACCCAGATATTTCTGTTGATCTATGCAACTTCTGTTCTATCACTCTTCATCGTATGTTTGAATACAGCTTCTCTTCTATACAGACAAAATCCTGCTAAACAAGACCTGGATGTGATGGTAAAGGCAAAAACAGGAGTCCCCTATGGTAGTATTGCTTTCTGAATTCTTCCAGAGGCTGATGAACCTGCTGAAAAGCCAAATTAACATTATTTTATCTTTAATATTTTTAAATATTTTTTGGCTCAAAGAGCTCAGAATGGTATTTTCTGCTAAACAACTAATAGAAAAAATATTTCAATACAAGTTATTTGGGATTATTATTTCTGTTTCAAGATAAGAACAAGATGAGATGTTTAACTTAAGAAGTTCTTGACTCACTGTGAAGCATTTTTTTTCGGCTGTGGGTTTTCCAAGCTACCAGTAGAATTACTCTGCATGTCTATGGGCAATTTCAGAATGTCCAAACTATAAGCAGAATTCTTTATGCGAGAAGGGAAAAGATGTGCTTAGTGTTTATTATTATAACTTATCAATTTTATAATGTATTTATTTTATTAACTTAGTATTGAAATTGCCATTTGTATTTTCATGAACTCAAAACTGCAAATTCAGGTTTTCAGTTATTTAATTTTACTGTGCCCTCATATTTTTTTATCTACAGTAAGTTGCAAGTGAAAAGTAAAACGATTGCTGATGCAATCACAAAATCATTTTGCCATCTTAAGTAAGAGAGAGTGTTTTATATTAACTGTAACAGATTTACACAAGTAATGAATTTGGCTTTTCTATTGAAACCCTTGCCATATATCTTCTCTTAATAAGATTGCAATCTCTTATACTAGACAATAGGCTCCAGCAACACAACTCATTAGAGCTTGACTTCTTCTATAAACAACATTCTTAATGAAATATTTTAATATCATTAAACTGATTATAAATGAGTCAGCCATCCACATTCACAAGCTATTTAATTTTTGAAAATGAATTTATGATGATTTTGCTTAAGTCTTCTTTGGGCCCAGTTTACCAAAGGGATTAGTTTAAAAAGAATTAAAATTGATAAGATGAATTAAAAATGAGAATTCAGCAGACCTATAACAATCGACATATTGCTAATCCACACAAAAATTGACAGTATATTTCTTTTGAAGAAGAAGGACTTAACAGAGGATTCTGGTAGCCAGGATTTATAAGCCATTATTTTTTACAGCACCTGTTATACACAGTTAGTGCTTTCTGAGATGTTATCATGAATAATTAACATTCTGCTGCAGCTGTCAAATGGGCAAAGAACATTTTAAATTGCTTTATTCCTCTGACTGCATGCTTTTAACTTACATAGCAGGAATGTCAAGCAAATAATCTCCTCTGCAGCTGCTCAGGTCGCCTTGGCAGGGGAAGAGGTACCGTCCGGTAAGGATGGGGCTGACAGCAGCAAGTGGCTCCTTGTGCTGGCAATCTTCCCAGGAGCGCAGGACACCAGCTGGAAGGAGCTGGCTGCCATTCCCTTTGGAGCAGGGAGCAGCGCATTAGCGGCTCTGCTGGTGCATGGATCCACTTCTTCTTTTAGAAATGTGATGTGCTGCCTTTGCCAGCATGCTAGAATGATTTTTGATATTTTTGATATCCACATGAGAGGATTTCTTTCCTTTCTGCTCATTTTTTTTGAGATTTTAGCACCCAGATGTTCATGCTGGGGATTACTTGAGGCCATAGGTTTCAAAACCAAATTGTAGTGTCATCCATGTAAAAACACAGGACTAGAAATTATTTCCTGAGTTGCTCAGTTGGGTCTGCACAGTGGCAGGTAGTGCTTTGATGTGATCATATTTTAACTCAATTCATACCCTCTTCAGATGAATTAATTTGGCTTCATCCACATGCAACTGTTTTCATTAAGTCATGCATTTTATAGCCCTTTTGTGAAATAAAAAAATAAAATAAAATAAAATAAAATAAAATAAAATAAAATAAAATAAAATAAAATAAAATAAAATAAAATAAAATAAAATAAAATAAAATAAAATNTAAAATAAAATAAAATAAAATAAAATAAAATAAAATAAAATAAAATAAAATAAAATAAAATAAAATAAAATAAAATAAAATAAAATAAAATAAAAGAAGGAGGAAAAGGCAAGCATTGACCCACAGTGAAATTTTGCAACACCGAATTTTGGAACAGGCTGCCCAGACAGGTTGTGGAGTCTCCTTCTTTGGAGATCTTCCAACCTGCTTGGACGCAGCCCTGTGCCACGTGCTCTAGGTGACCCTGCGTGAGCAGAGGAGTTGGACTCGATGACCTCTGAGGTCCCTTCCAACCTTGGGCATTCTGTGATGCTATGAATCTCAGAAATTCAGGGTCTGAGCTTAGGGAGGAAGAAAATGAGAAAAGAGAGAGAGAAAAAGGAAAAAATTAGTCATAGTCAAAGATTTTTCTGATTAAACTTCATCTAATTTCTTTCCAAGAGAGAAATGCTAAGAAAACTGTCTCTGAAGACCCAGACTGGGGTAAAGAGCAAAGAAAAATGTACAGCCAATGAAGAAAGAATTTTTCTCCTCTGTAATCTCATACTGCCTACCCATTTCTTTCCAAGGCTATGACTGCTTGAGCTTTCACTGATGCCGGTTCTAAAGGTTAAAAATTCTCCATTCTCAGAAGTTTGACAGGAAACTGAATGAGTTTTGGGAGGAGATAGAATGGTTTTTAATCAGTTTCCAGGCCTGCTGACATCTTAATTCTTATGTACCCTTGGATTAGAGTACATAAAGGACTGTGGAGGAGTTTAAGATGTCTGAGTCCAAGGCAAAGTGCCAAAGCACAATGGGTTTAAGGTGTCCTTAGCCACCCAGACTCCTTAAGGAACCAGCATTATAAGTCTTAAGTGTCATCTTGTTTCCATAGCTTGATGCCTGTCAGACCACTGTTGCTTTGAAATGACAAATCCATGTTTTCAAAAGGTTGTTTTTTCGTTTGTTTGTTTAATGAATTGTTGGGGTTGGAGAAATTATAACTCTTCTTTTGAAAATATTAAAATTAAGTACATTATGGTTTTTTTTGGTTACTTCTTTTCAAAACCACGGACAGCGGCAGGGAGGATGGGATGCAGTGACATGAGACTTTTGAGAATGATTTGGAGGGACTTTTGGAGACTTAGGGAAAGCTTAGCTAAATATTCTCACATTAAAATATAGGTATGTAGGATAGCCAACATCCTTCTTGTTAAAATCTTTTTATGTATATATGTGTATATAATTTGATCATTTCAGTGTAGTCTTTTTTTTTTATCCAAATCAATAGCTGCATAAAGTATTGCAGGCAGTAAATCCCTTTGTAAAATCTAAATTAAACAGTGACAAATTAGAAGTGTCTTTAAATGAAAACATTAAAGTAATATTATTCCGACTTTCTCCCATATCGCAACTTTTTGTTCTGCTCTTTTTTTCACAATGGGTATAAAATGGATTTATATAGTACTTTTAAATTGTACTGAACACAGAATTCAGTAGTGTTTTCTCTAACTATAACTTTTAAGTCATGCAAATTTATCATGTAATTTCCCATGTGATTGTGAAATAATTCATTAGTATAGCTAAGTATTTTAAAGGGCATCATCTCTGACAAATTCAGTGTTCTCTTATTTTTATATATTTGACCCAATCAACCCTCTGATTTCCAAGGGAACTAATGCTGTTATATACGGGAATTTGGGAGTATTTTGCCCTTGGTTCTAGGTGTTATTATGGCAACATACAGGTGGTCTCATACCAAGGCTAGAAGGGATGATTCAAAAAGGCAGTGAGTGATACAGAGCAATCCTTTCTTCAGTCTTTCAAGTTAATTGCTGTTTCCCATGGCTTAAGCATGAAATAGCCCATCTGGGAAGTACTAGAAGAAGTAAAAATTTTATATTGCAATTAGGTAGGCTACAAGCTTGAATTAATGAGGAATGTCATTGCAAATGCAGTTTTAGCTCACATCTTGTTTCATGTAGTGAAAACCAGCATAAGGGAAGAGGTATTGCTTAAAAAAACTGTATTTAGTGTATACAGAAAGTAAACAAAAGGAATATTCTTGCAATTCCATTCTGAAGATAAGTGGCTTTCCCCAAGTAAACACAAAGGCACCACTAAATGCTCAGTTTCAGTAGCTGACATCTATTTTTGTAGTTTTTGCAGATTTCCAAAATTTCCTTTCTTCCTTAAGTGTCTTAATGGGGAACTCTTTAGCCCAGATATTGGACCTTCTCTTTGCAAGATGACAGCACTTTTTAAATGGAAAGCATATGATGATGTTCCATTCTGCAGTGACTTGGCAAAATCTATCAAAAGTACTGAAGTGGTGAATCATTAGAAAAGTAGTGTCCCCTATTGAACCCTACTGGCTGTAAGGTAATTCAGGAAAAASTGCAGATTTTGCTTGCTAAAGTAAAATGACTAAATATGTTAAAATAAAACAATCCTCCTTCCTCATAAAGTGGAGCAATTTCAAGATGCTTGCTTCTCTATGTGTGTCTGTTGAATTTGCAAACATAAAGATGATCAGTTTCCATCTTATAGAAGGAAATTTAATTAGATCTACATAATCATTGAATGGATGTGATGTTCTTTTGTAAATCTTACAAAAATTAGAATCTACTTTGAGATTTTCATCAGAGTATGATGCAAATACTCACTGAAAAACTCAGCAATATAACTCTGGGATGGACTAGCCTGTGTCTTGTTGACTGTGGTCACATTATCCTGCCCTCTAACTGATCAATACAGAATTAAAGGAGGTGGAAGTCTAGGTGTCAAAATTGGTGTTTAGAATTTCACCATTTACATATGTGAAGATCCTTTTAATGTCTAGGCATTTTTTCCATGGCCAATTTATATCTATCTGTTCTGTCCTTATACTACTGATGATTTTTAAAAATGCCTTTGTTTCCTCTCTCTGCCATTTTCCTACATGGACACGTAGAGCTCTGCCTGTGTCTTCCTCTCATCTCTTCTACTTACCTGTACACCCTTCTCAGCACCTGCAGTGGTCAAACACATCCTTCACCCAGCCCTTGCCAGGGCTGCCAGCTGTCTTGCAGATAAGCCTTCAACACTGCTTTTTCAAGTAATTCCAACCTATACTGCAAATACCTTTGTTAGTACATTTGAGCATTTGGCACTTTCATGGTCAAATCCTGTAGGGTGCTAATCATGTGTGGTGACACACCAGAAATTGACCTTTCTCCTTTGCCTTATTTCTTACTGATGATTTCTTGCTCCATGCTGATAAAAGAAATTACAGAACAATTATGTTCCTTAACTGTGTTTATCTAGCTTTGATCATTTCCAGGTAATGGGGTGTTGTTTAAAAGACACATCTATATAAGGACATAATTGTAGATATCCATGCCAAGTACGGATGCTGCTGCTTATTGAACAGCGTAACATCAGTGATCCTTACTGGTTTGTGATGGCAAGTGACCTCTGAAAGCAGATGGAAGTTCTTGTTTTAACAGCAAGCTGACAAAAGCAATCAAGTTCATCCGTAGACCAGAAACTCCTTAGAAAACATATTAAGGAGTTCTGAGGCTACATGAATTCCATTATCATTTGCTTAAATTGAAGCAATACTTTAATAAAACAAGGATGCTGAGAGCACGGATGTGAATAGCTACCACGTTTAACTTCATTAGTACTGAAGGGAATAAAAAGGCTTAGAAAGTAAGGTAGGGACAATATTCCTTGAGTTGCAGCTTGTCACAGTGTTTGTCTTAGGGGCAAACAGAATGCATAAGATGATAGATTTTTCCCAGAATCTTTCTCTCATAGGCTGTTAATACTGTATTTCTCACTAAAGTGTACTTTTGTAGTTCTATATATTCCTTACCAACATGTATTTACAAAGCATATGCCTAAGGTCCTAAAAGCTTTAAGAATAAAAAAGGTGTTCAATTCTTCCCTCTCCCCTTTTATTTTTTAAATCAAAAAGAATTCAAAAGCTAAATAATAACATCTAATTATTTCTCTTTTGAGGTAACATTCAGTTTGTTTCTTTTTCCATTTTATGTCCAAGAGAGAATATCTACACTGTTTTTATGAAACAAGAACAGGCTACAGTCAGAAAATACTGATATCCTAGCTCCCTTATACATCTCATAAAGACTGCAACTTTTATGAAAAAGTCTATGAAAGAATTGTGTGTAGATTATGATATTTTCTTTAAATTAATAGAGTTATCTTAAAGCAATGCATTCTAATATATGGAGTTTGCTTTTTTTTTAATTTATTAGAAGTTAAGTGATTTATCACAGTTTCAGTGATCATCATAATGTTAATGTCAGGAAAAATTGTGTGGCTAAGTAAACCAAGCTATTCACTGTGACTTGATTTCACAGATGATCATTAATGCATGAGCAACAAAAACCAAAAATTCTAATGGAAATGGTATGTTCCATTTGAGATTTATAAATCTTGGAAGTGCTATGTTGAATCTCTGAGGCTGCTAGATCTCAGAACTCCTTGAAATGGGTTGCATTAAGGAATTAATTTGGAATTTATTTTAGTTTGATTCCAGCACTTCAGATGCAATTCAGCAATCAAGTTCTACATGCAAAGGGCAGAATTTTGCTCTTGTACTTGATTCTGAAAGGAGTGCTCAGCAATATTGGCTGTGAAAGTGGATCCTTGTTGCAATCAGTGAATATTTTACCTGTGTATCCAGAGAGAAAAAGTTCATGCCTTCATTTTGAGTAGAAGGACTTGCTCAATTCTTGTTAAATGTTCCTGTTATTGAAGCAAAAATGTTATGGCTGAGGGCAGAATAATAAAATCTGAGACCATGAACTCTCATTTAAATCCCAGGGGTGACTGCCAGAGCCTTCCTGAGACAAGCATCCATCTGGATCAGTGGAAACAAGGACTTTAAAGCAGAGTTATAGGAGAAAAGATCCAGTTGATTAACATAGTTTCTAGTTGCTCTGTTAAGAAAATTCCAGCCTGCTACAGTATAAACTGAAAAGTTTATCAGATGTTGCAGTAAACCCTACAGAATATAAAAGCAGGCCTTTTTTTGTTTCGTTGGTTGGTTGCTTGCTTTTTTGCACATTCGTTTCACACTAATGGAAAATTCTCATAATATAAATTAGGAATAGTTAAGTCTATGCATAATAGCTGTCAGTATAATAGTGAAACAGTGGGCTGTCAATACAATATTGAAAGAGGAGGTATTTTGTAAATATCACAGCATCAACAGCATCTATTTCTGGTATGGAAGGTTTAGGGTTAGACTGAGATGTGCTTTGTTTCTCATATTTGGATTTATATATGCATTCCTATAACAAAGGCTTCTGCTAAAAAGTTTATGTCTTTAAATATTTGTTTTAATCATATCTATGAAAAGTGTTGTCCCAGATGCATGGGATTTCAGTAGAAGCAGATGGAGATAGAAATATCAGTTGACAGGGAAGCGAAGGTACAGTATGATTAAACAAAATATTTAGMCCACTCATTGAATTTTCCATGTGTGACTGTCAAAGCACTTCACAAGAAAGTCAGTATCATTATCTTAATTTTGCAGATGGGGAAACAAAACAGAAATACATCAAAGGAGCAGCCAAGAGTGTATCTTAATCTTTTTACTCTTTGGTCAAAGCCATTTCTGCTGGCTGATGTTACCTTCCAGACTGTTTGATCTGAGCTAATAATGCATATTTATATGATTCTAAAACTCTGTAGTTTATCCTAAATTCTGTAGTGCAGCCTTCTACTCTGTGTCATGGAAAAGATAAACATCTTTGCAGGGGTGCTCCTCCTCTTTTCATATTTTATATGCCTAGTCAATAAGTCATGGTATTCACTGAGGACCTACTTCACAAAGGCTTTTAAGCACACATTTTATGGCAATTGAAATATACATGATCAGATTTTAAATTTTAGAATAGATTTGAAGTTTGGAGCTCCAGGACCAAAGCATTCTATGTACCTGCAGGGGGTGTGTGGAGGGAAAGCAACATGCAAGTTAGAAGCAGAAAGTGGATTTGTTCTTAGCTTCAACTTACATTGTCAGAATTTCTTCAAACTTAATGTTTTCCTGTTTTTTTTTTTTGTTTTGTTTTGTTTTGTTTTTTTTTTTTACTGGATACAGGGAAAAGAAGTGCTGTTAGGGGTCTTTTTATTCTTTCCTCCTTCAGCTCTGCTAGGTCATCTGCATCTTTTCAGTCTTAATATATTGAACTCTCAATAAAGCTAAGATCCTTGTATTCCAGTCACCATCATTTCAAGAACGAAAACAAGTAACTTGAAAACATTTCAAAACCTGTCATTTATTGTCAAGTAAGAGTTTAGACCTGATCCAGTCTTACGGGATGTGTGGGAACAAGAGCTGTGGACCTTAGTCTTCTTCCTGAAGTGGCCACCTTTCCTGTCAGCAAAAACTTCAGCAAAAAGTATTGTTTAAGCAAAATAGTACATGTATTGAGAGATGTATGTGTATGATTAGGCTACATCTGTAGATATTCTGGGAAGCTAGATGCTGTGAGAGCTGCTTTAAATATACTGAGTTGAAGTGCTGGTCATCACCTATTCAAAGGACAAATTCAAAACCTAAACACCCACTTTTAAGGCTATCTTCAGTATTCAGTGTCCACTCACTTCAAATAATGACCATTATTTAAAACAGGTTTTAATTAATATGAAAATAAAATCTTCTTGCTGAATTGTTCCTTGACCTTTCCTGTCTAAATCCACAAGGTTTAAAAATAGATACTGTCATACTTGTGCAAATAACTTTGCCAAGGAAGGAAGGAAGGAAGGAAGAAAGAAAAGAAAGAAAGAAAGAAAGAAAGAAAGAAAGAAAGAAAGAAAGAAAGAAAGAAAGAAAGAAAGAAAGAAAGAAAGAAAGAAAGAAAGAAAGAAAGAAAAGAAAGAACATGTAAAAGCATTCTGTGACTTTGAAAAGAAAATGCATGGAGTATCCAGAAAAGTATATTAGTACTAGCTGAAGTGTCCAAGGAGGAAAGAAGTGCTTGTTCTGCACAGGAAGAGCTAGCCAGGAATGGTCTCTGGTTTTGTTCTCTCACTCCTGTCAGGGAAAGTTGTGTCCCAACAGCTCATGGGGAAGAATGAGATGCCTGAAATTAGACTGATCACATGCCAAATCCTGCTTATCTCTTCTATTTGCATAGGAACAGCCCAGCTGGTTTAATCTGACTGTAAAGCACCTTTGGTAAGAGTGATTTGGGCAGTCTAATGATGTTATATTTAAATACGACTTATGTCCACTGCTAATTTTGTTCAATCCAAAGCAGACATATTTATGCAAAATGACTTAAAACCTATTTATCTGACTTGTCTAACAAGAAAAATGCAAAATTTAGGTGGAGGTGTGATTTAACTAGCATTTCTATGGATTCTCCACAGGGCTAGAGGTACATCTTGCAGTCCTTACAATTAACCCTGTGATTCTGTGCATTGTGTCTGCTTGGGGGAAGTAGAGAGCTCACTACCATGGTAAAAGATGCCTATTTGCAGGGTCCTTTTATTAGGGCGGTGCCCATATCTGACATAGTAGTTGTGTCTTGCTATGGAAACAGACACTGTTACTTTAACTGGTATTGATTGCCTGGCTTATCTGTAATGGCTTTTTAGTCTTTAAGGTGAAACTTTGCCAACATTGCAAAAGCAAGAAAAATTACAGTTAAAGAAATGTCAATAGTTTGACAAATAGGGACTTTTCAATTAAGGTAAAATAGGTAAAATATCATATTTTGTGATAGAATGTCTTCAGTTTAGCAACTTTTACCAGAAATACTGAAGAGTAACATTTCTGTGACTCTGAAATAATACATTTTGGAGGTGACTTAGCAAAAAATATCCAAACTATTTCTGTGACTGAATGTGCATGGAATTGTGACTCATTTTGAAATATATGATGGAGGTGTACTACCATCTTTACTCTGATTTTGTTAAGAAAAATTTATAAAATCAATCTATAAAAACAATACTATAAAGCCCTTCTACAACTTGTTTTACAAAATAATATAAATAGAAGACTTCTGAGGGTAAAAAGTGTGATACTAATTTGTTTATTGCAGAAAATCTAGGATTATCCCTTCTGTGATGTTATTATATGAAGTTTAATATGAAAATTTTACAAATTTACTGTAAGCTAGCTATAGTTGTTTATTTGGTCCTTTGTAAGATATAGAAGTATAAAAATAGTATTAAGTCTAAGGATAGTATCCTTATCCTTTATAATGCTTGCATTAAAAAAAAATAGTTATAATGCAAACAGCAGCCTCTAAACAATGATCACTAAAATGCTCTGCTTAAATAAGTTTTGTATGTCACAAACTTGACTGTCATGGTTATCAGGGAAATTAATCATTAGGCAGATTCTGAATGAGAAGTGAAAGACATGAAAAAGAAAAAAGAAAT
The DNA here is from genome assembly GCF_003342845.1 of Nothoprocta perdicaria. NCBI lineage: Eukaryota > Metazoa > Chordata > Aves > Tinamiformes > Tinamidae > Nothoprocta > Nothoprocta perdicaria. The sequence continues at coordinate 2,186,772 of NW_020454139.1, read as the reverse complement.
GCTTATGCAGAACATCAAATTAGCCAATGAAAGTGGAGCAGAGTTGGCTAAGGGGGTGGTGTGTCAATTAAAGTAATAAGCCTGCCCTGAAGCCAGAGACACAGGTTTTGCAGGAGATGAAACAGTGGAAGTATGTAAGCATATAAACAGAATAGAGTAGTAAGTGTATTTTATCCTGTACCTTAAGGGATGAGAAATGGTTTTAGCAATTAAAACTTCTTTCTTTTTTTAAAATGGAAAGCATAACTCTGGGTGAGTTAGTTTAAAAAATGGAAGAAGTTTCTAGGTTTCATATTCTTTTTTAACAGATTCTGAAGTATAGGAAATTAGCCTTACTGGAGAGTGATGCCTTCATCCTCCTTTATATCTCTAAGAAAGGTTCATGCTGAGCATTTAGATTGGAGACAAATCAAAATGTATAGCTTAATAGCTTAATAGGTTTTAAGGGTTATTAGTCTCACAAGTCTTTTTGAGCTTATAAATTTCTCATGTATTTCTTCATAGAAATATGAATTCTGTCCCCAAAACTTGAGTCCCTAGCAAGCTGCTGGATTTAGTGCTGTAAAATTTTCATGATCTGCACAGTAACCATCATATGGTTGCAAAAACACTTCAGAGTGAAAAAGTGTAAGAAATGCCCAAGGAGATACAATTAAACTGCAAAATTAAGATTTTTCACTCTACTTGATCCATCTACAAGAATATTTGGCCTCTTTGCATCCATGCTGCAGCTAAAAAAAAAAAAAAAAAAATAGGCTGTGTGAAGTACATGTCACTTGAAAACATATCTTTAAAAACTCTGCCCACAAGTGACACTGAAAATTAAGAGGCGTCCCGTGGGCAAGCACTGCTCAGAAACTAGCTCTCAAACAAGAGTCAGGCAGTAAGACTAGGTCAACTACATTTTCTTGGATCTGTATCCCAGTTTATTCTACCACCCCTTAAAAGCAGGAATAACTTCTGCCCTTCCCTGGGCACTACTGGGCTTCTACTCCCCCTCCTCTCCTGGATAAATCCTGACCAGGTCACCATGGCGTTCCCCAGAAGGTCCCTGGACCTCTATCTAAAGTCTTTGGTTATTGCAGAGTTTTCCAGACTTCCMTTTTGCTATAACTCATGGTTTTGTTATTAGACCAAGGAGACCATTAAGTCTGTCCTTCACAACTTTTCACTAGGGTCTCAAAGTGAGGTTGGTGAGAACTGTGCCATTTGGCTGTATTTCTGCCTGAAACTGCTACAGCAATAGTCCTGAGACCTCCTGTGGAACTACTTGAAAAGGGGTGATAAAAACATGGCTATGAAACTATGCACAAATTAATGATCCCATCTGAGTGTAGAGCTTTCCAACTAGAAGTCTGCCATCTTTTTTTTTTTTTTTTTTTAGCTTTCCAACTAGAAGTCTGCCATCTTTTTTTTTTTTTTTTTTGACACCAACAAACACCTCTCATTTGGATAATAGCACAGGCTTTTCTTCCTGATGCTTCCTGTGCTTGGTTTTATAGCCCAGGGAAAGGATAATGCTGCTGTCAGCCTTTCCAACTCAAATAGCCTAATTTAATATACTTAAAGTGAATGGCCAGTAATCATAATTGCACCTCTTCATGACRTTTAATCCAAACTGAGCCTAGTTCATCTTCAGATGAATCCATTGCTATCAAAGTTTTTTAAACAGTTCTGTAGATACGTTGCAAAGAAGTGATATTTGTACTGCCTGTCAATTCAGCTCTGGTACTGAAATCACTGTAGATGTTTATGACCATAACAAAGATCATTTATGGCTTTTAGTCCTGAGATCATTGACAAATCTTGAAGGGAAATTCACAGTTCTAAAGAAAAAATGCAATTGAAAGGATCTTGTTTCCAGACAAGATCTGAAAGATCTGTAGACTATTTAAAAAAATCAAGAGATCAAATGGCCCTTTTTATGAAAATACCAGTCTGAAACCTGACTCTTAGTCAAGTCCTGAATCAAACCTTCTCCCACAGGAGGTTTCAAAGTCATGATCATTAAATAGGTCAAATGGGATAATTTGTGTTTAAGATTCTCAAATTATGATCAGTTTGAGAAGACTTTAAAAATACATAAGAAAATATCTTATTTGTTCAGAATTTATTTGCAGGAATTAGTCACCTATTAAAGTTGAAGTATCATTTAGAAGAAAATAAGGAATAGCTGAGGAAACCAACCCTTTCTCCACCTAATTTTTTTTTTCTCTTTGTAAGGAATCCTTTAATTTGGTGCAGCCATAAAGATAGATTATTAGAGAATGATTTTTTTCGAAGAGAAAGTGCAGAATATATGAGATATATGTGTAAGATGAAGGTTCCCTTTTCATTGTATGCTAGACTAGTTTTTGTAGGCCACAGCTCTCAATTTTTAATGCAAAAATTAAACTTGCTTGACTTAATCCTAGTGAGTGGCTTATGTTAAGTCTGTGTTTCCACGGCTTCATTTTTYGCAAGGATAAAGTTGAAAATAGCATTTTATACATGAAACTGAGATCCTTCTATGCAGTTTTAGTTTCCTTCTGAAGTCAGAAATCTTTGCAGGCATTACATACACAATGCATCAAAATGCATAAGCAGTAGATTAGGCTGTTTTAGAGGAAATAGATATTCTAGCAGATAATTAATTCTGATTATCAGCAAAAAGAAACAGGTAGACTTTAGATCACAGAGTCACATTTATCTTATACTAATGAATGAAGGGAATAAGTGAATTAAGAAAAAAACAAATGTATTTTTCTAAAGAAGCTGAACAACATGTGAGAATGAACTTTGATGTTGTAAATGACAGGAAACAAATTTAATTCTTTCTCTTTTCTCTACATTAGAAAGCCTGAAATATTTAGGCAACTCTGAGTAGGACAAAGTAAATAAAAAAAGATTATGAAAAAAATTACTGCAAAGACTTAAATTACTTTGTTTCTGTTCAGCAGTAAACAAGTTATCATTGCAGGAAATTGATAYGGCATTGATGAAAGTGCAGAGATCTTTCTTTCCATGTAAGCAGAATCCAAATTACCCCATTACACTGTTTCAGAGCTATGTGCAACTCGTCTTCTTTTGACAGAATAGTAAGTATCTTCTTTTTAACAGAAGTCAGTGATTTTTCTTGGTTTTGGAAATTACTGCTTGCAGGCCTTTGCTGTGCTGATTTACTGAATTGTCTGTTAGTATGGCAGGTGCAAGGTCTTTCTGTTTATTGGCTTTTTTGCTGTACTTTGATCATACAGACAGTGAACAAAAGGTCCATTTCTTGGGAATTCTTTCATAGTCCAGGAAGACATGGTTAACTTGCTTTAAAAATGTTTCATAGTATGCTCTTCGTACAGAGAGAAGCAGATCCAGAGTTGATCTCCTTGTCATCCTCCTTGTCAAGTTAGGATTGAAAATGACTATCCAACATATCTGTATTTCTCCAGAAGACTTCTGTTCCATATTCCTGAGAGCTATAAAATATAAATCAAAATTTATACTTTCTGAAAAAAAATGGTGAGATTTCAGTCTGTAGTTGGGTCCATTGCATTGTCTTGGGCAGAAAATAAAAGATTTTTAAGATGAAATGTTCAGGCTGTCAGTGTATKTCCTCATTTGAGAGGATAGACTAGTGAATTTAGTCTAGAATCCCTCTGCCTCTGTGGGAAGAAAGAGATTTCTCCATGTTCACAGAAATTTGTCAATTCTGTGTTTTAACAGCTTTTTATCTTTTTWAAATTTTGTATCTTTTGATTTGTTTTCAGTAAAGCTTTCTCTAGTCTAACGTGAAGGATGAGCCTTTTTCATATCAGTAAAYGGTACTTGTATAGTCATGTTACTGACTTATTTCCATCAAAGGGGTGGAGAACCCCAGCTCTTCTCTATCAGCAGGACAGGCACAGTCTGGAGAGCAGTTTTCCAAGGGTCTGTGCAAAAGGTGCCTCTGTCCTGGCTTCAAGATCCATGTGTTTGGGGAAGGCACCAGGCTGTCCCCTTGCAAACCCATACTACACTTCTCAATGCCTGTTCCAAGAACACTGCCAGACACTAGTGATGTTGTAATAGATGACCTTAATGCAAAATAAATAAAAAAAAAACCCGAAAACAAACAAAAAAAACCCTGCTATATCCCAGATCAACCCTGCAGCCCTTCCTTCACAGATGGTTCCCTTAATCCAGCAGACAGGAGCAGCGTGTGCTGGGTGAGGAGCRCAGTGCGGGAGGGTTTGCATCCTGCTGTAGATCCTGCTTGGCCCCTCTAATGAGCTCAAGGAGTCCTTTATAGCCGTGTCCTTGCTTGCCTGCGGCCAGGAGCAGAGGGTGCCAGGAGTGAAAGGGTGGCTGAGCCCTGTGCACCCACCTGCCCCTGTGCAAAGCCCCGCAAGCAGCTCCTGGCACAGGCAGAGGGATGGATTTGGAAATGTGTTCCCCCTCCCAAAAAAAAAAAAAAAAAAAAAACCTAAAAGCCTGTTGCAGTTAAAGGTGACTCCTATAGATGGCACATAAAGTTATTTAAATGATTTTTCTTTCTAAGAATAATTTGGCAGTCCGCCCAGCTTCCTTTTGGCCGAGCAAGCAGTCAGGTCCTGGAGGCCCCACGCTCGTGTGCGGCACCATCATCAGGGAATTTCGGTGGGAACTCAGAGCRCTGGCGCTCAGCGAGGCTCCAAGTCAGTCACCAGTGCCGCCTGCGAGGGTCCTGGGAAGCTGAGGGTGTGTCTGAAATTGCCCTTGGAAAACAATGTCTGGAGAAGCTGGGGCCCAGAGCAAGCCTGTGTAAAACCAMAGTTCGGTCAGTGGCCAGTAGCTCCTAGAGGAGGAGGCAGCGTTTTATTAAATAGCATGTAATAGTTGGTGTATTAATTAATCTCTGATCTGCAAAGGAAGAACAATCTGCCAAAAGAGCCTCAAGGACAGAAAACATACATACTGCAGAAGAGCATCCTGTATTTTCTCTGTATTTTGCCCTTCACAAAAATTCTGAGTCTGACACTTCATCTCCTGTAGCTTGTTCCAGCACATCCTGCCCTTGTTTTCCTTAGCTGTGTCTAATCGTGTGGAATTAGTTCCCAGTGATATGAACACAGAATTTGTGCCATTTTTTCCTTATGCTTTTTTTTTTTTTTTTTTTAGATTTTCCATAGCAAACTCCTCCATGCCTGTTATTTCTTTATTTATATTAAGATGTTGATTTTACCTGACCTTCTTAATTCTTCTTATGTAATTACGAAGACTCTATAAGTCAGAGGAAAACATTCTGGTAATTTAACTAGAAGTTTGAAAAGGGAATAGTATTAAAACTATATGCATATATATTATATTAATACATCATTTTTATATATATTATTATTTATTTATCTACTTGGAATTTCAGTTATGGAAATGGAATACCTTAACAAGAACTGATCCATAAGAGTCTTAGGAAGTCTTTTCCATTCAGTAAATTTATCAAATATAACTTATATTATTATGAAAAAAATATAAAATGTGATCTTCGGCTATTTCCATGAGCATCCACAGCAAGATTGGAGGAATATTTTTTATAAAGCATTTTAAAACATGTATAGGCACAGAGATCGCTCTAATAAGACTGCTGCTAAAATATACATGAAGAAGAGAGAATAATGGAGTTTTAATCTGCTTTTTAGTCTGCTCTTTCTCTCATTCTAGGTGCACACTGTTTTACAAATGAAAAGGTGATATATTCTAAGAATMAAATACATTTGTTCTAGGAAATTCATTTATTCTCCATGATTTCTATGATCGGCATTCTTAACACAAAAACTATTTCAAATGAAACACCATGTTTAGAAACATTGTATCATAAGCAAAGATGTGAATTCATCAAATCTTTATTGTTATCTCACAGAATCTCATGTGAGAGAACCTGGAAATTTAGGCTGATAGATACGCAGTTTCCCAAGGTTCAAGTGAAGATTGTGAAGAAAATCATATATGCATTAAGCTTTTATATGCAGAGTCAAATGTGTGTATTTATTGCAATAGGAATTTTCAATATGGCCAAAAACTAGTTTAGGATTTATTTCCAGGTATCTATAAACTTCATAATGTAACATGATTTCTGGTTAATTATCTTAGGTCCTCAGGTCCTGAGGCAAAAAACACAGAACATTAAAAAAAATTAACTTATTAAAAAAAAGAAAAAGAAGRAAAAACTTAGAGACACTGCAAGTTTTGGGAGCAGCTGTGGACTAAAGAAGGCTTACCACAGGGAATGATGTCTTGTCCTTGGCACTAGAGCAGTGCTCAGAGAAATCAGATTTTGTCCATTTCTTGTGACAGAATAGGGTTACACAGAAGAGGAATGGATTTACTATTATTTTGTGTTTGGGTGTTTTTTTCTTTCTTTCTTTAATGAAAAGCCCTGCAGACTGTGAGTTTTGGCTTGTGTCCAAAGTAGTATTGCATGATCTCACACAGCAAGGCACATGCAGCAGCTTGGAAGTAAAGAGATATCTTATCCTTGCTCATGCTGTACATGGGAAGGGAGGGATGGCACAAAGAGCCACATCAGAAAGCCAGGTGCTTTGGCCACCACTCCCAACACCCTTCTACACAGTGCTCTTGGCCATGATCTCTTGCTAAGCCCTCCAGAACACATACTTGGAGTCCCCAGCTCTGGACACTTGGAGGACTTATGGCTTCAGGGCTGCACATCTTCGCTTTCATCATAATGCAAAGCAGAACACTCTAGATAAAAAAGACAAGTAGAATCAGTGTAAGATAGAAGCTGATGGGTTATTTTTTCTCACTGTGAAGAAAATACTGATTTGTTCTGCTTAGTAATTGTAGATGAAGACTGAAAATTCAGACTCACTGTTCTACCTGCACCTGTAACAGCGTTGCTGTCAGTACAGTGCTAATGTTCCATCTGCAAGTTGTTCTGTAATGTTCCTTTTTCAGTGTTGTCCACTTTATTTCTCATTACCATTTCCCAAACCTTGACCAGGTTTAGGAATATTTCTCATTACCATTTCCTCATTAACCAGGTTTGGGAAATGGTAATGAGACATTTTGCATGGCATTTGCACATTTCAGCTAATCACAGAGACCAAGGAGGAAGTGATGAAAATGATTATGTGAAGGGGAGGAATGTAGAGAGTGCCAAGTCTAGCAGCAGGAGGCCTGTGGTCAGTGGTGTCCCCCAGGAGTCAGTACTGGGTCCAGTGCTGTTCAACCTGTTCATCCATGACTTGGACAAGGGCACAGAGGGCACCCTGAGCAAGTTTGTGGACGATCCCAAGCTGGGTGGAGTGGCCAACACGCCGGAGGGCTGYGCTGCCATCCAGAGGGACCTGGACAGGCCGGTGAGTTGGGCAGAGAGGAACCTCGTGAGGTTCAACAAGGACAAGTGCAAGGGCAGTGCAAGTCCTGCACCTGGGGAGGAATAACCTCTGGCACTAGTACACGTTAGCAGTTGATCTCCTTGTTGACCTTATTTTATGTATGAAGTAGAGCACTTTAAATGTATAATGCAAAAAGTAGTCCCACATTACAGATGCAACATGCCAAAGTTTTCACTTTGTCTTATTTCAYGTGCCCAAGCTTTTTACTTTTTTTTGAATATCCCTTTTTTCTGAGATTACACCACACACCAACTGCTAGAAGTTGGTTTCTCAATTCTAGATTTCTAGATTTCTCAATATCATTCAGCTGGATTTCTCAACGCCATTCATTATTTTGCATGCCACTCTCATGTTGGATTGCATTTTCAATCTCCTAGAATCACCTCATCTCCTAGTTCCCTATCTCCTCCAGGATCTCCAAGTTGTTAGAAGAGGGTAACTAGTGAAAAGCAGTGCTTTTGCCCTCRTGATGCAGCCTCTGCAGCACAGAGCCTGCCTGCAGAAAGGAGATTTTTCCAGTCRTCATAAATCATTAGAGCAGAAAAGGAGTGCTAAGATTTATCAAGCACTTTCCTCCATGGGAATCGTTGTGACTATTTTTAAGGCAAATGCTGAAGCTGCCATAATCTGTAGCAGATCATTTGTATATTTAGGCAGACAAGAGCCCTTGCAAATGTTTTTTTTTTGCTGACTTTTCAACCAGCTCTTCAAGTTTCATGGAGTTGTAAAAAGCAAGGAAATGGCATTTTTGCCAATAGTTTGTATGGTATAGACTAAGTCTCAGCTGAAAACCAGCCCTGCCTCAGTTTGTTTAATAGCTGGTTTYAAATGAGGTATTTCCTAAATTTGGGGGCCTTAGTTGTGGAATGTTTAATAGTGCTTTCCMATGTACTGTTATTGGTAAAGCAGCATCATATTAAATATTTAAATCCAGGTATTTAAAGCTACCATATAAATCCATATGAATATATTTAACTGTCACTTGTGAACAAATGATTTGTATACATGAGTATCTACTGACCACTACAAGTACCTAATTCCATCTTTCCTTAAAAAAAACATATTTCCTCTCCCTTGAAAGATTTACACAGACATGCAGAACTAGTGTGTCATTTTATATAATTTAAAGCATAGGGCAGAGATAACGTCATTGTATTAGCTTGAAATGAAGATGGGATGGCAACTTAAACTGYGTGATTGCTTCTGACATTAAGGTGATTAAAACCTCATCAAGTCTATAAGCTTGAGCTGTTGCCTCACTGTCCTAAGCCAAGGATACCTGATTTTAAGTAAGTTCAGGGAAGGTAAGAAACATGGGACAGACTCTGAATTTTTTACATGTTTTGGTTGCAAAATAGTATAGGATTAGATTACTGGCGATGGAAGGGTAAAATACTAATCAGTTGACTTAAAAATAACAAGTGATTTAACATCCAGTTCCATAAACCGTTCATTTGTCACCACTCAGATYTGCTGATATGCATTTTTCAGCACGGCTCTGAGGATTTGATATGTGTGTGCACACTCGGTGTAATGAGCAGAGTGGCATGAAAGACACAATGAAAGAACAAACTCTTCTACTTTGTCCAGAGCTGAAACTTTCACACTAAATGCACATAARCAGGCAGTTTTAAGTACAACTAAGCATCACAACGTGGCAAAACAGCTCAATATCAGTGAAAGTTCTAACTTTGTTTAATATATTCTTCATTTTTATGACTGAAGTGAGCTTACAGCCTTTAATTCTGGCAACACTTCTTGTGAATCATCTTTGTTTTCTCGAAAAATACAGAAGCCTGCTTCTTTAGGTGAAACTTCCATTTTATTTTGCTTTTAGAATGGAGAAAAATAAAGTGAAGGAAGAACAAGGAAGAGATTTTTTTTCTGCAAGGTGTTCAGTAAAACTTTTTCTTTGATTGGAAACTTCCCTCTGTTTTCAGTAAGATCCAAGGTTCCGGTCTCAATCTTGTGTCGCAGGTCACATTTAGCAAATGATCTGCTAAGCAGGTAATATGTAAGTTGAAATCCCCACAATCAGTTTACCACAGCTTAAACATAGAAATATGTTTAAGAATAGATGTGTTTAAGAATGTAGAATATGTGCAAAGGAAGCTGATCTGGCAAAACACAAAGATGTACATATAAAGAAAACTAGGCAAAAAATAAAGCCTTTTTTTTTTTATCTTCTCTGAACTGATTAGGTTTGTTTCTGAAATGTGTCCAACAAAGTTTGTTGGTTTCGTTTGCACTTAGGCATTAGGCTATCTGTGCACCTATTTTCAAAGAAATATTTAATCTTCCTGTTCCAAGTACACATTGGCATACCCCAGAAGACTACATTTTTAAGTCAACTAGATTGACTGCAGTGGTTGCCTGTGAAACGCATCTCATTTTTCTGCAGCTCATCTTAAAAAAAAAAAAAAAAAAAAAAAGCCTCAACTCCTTAAACCTAGGTATCTTCGAAACGTTAGGGAGACTAGTGCACCAAGAAATCTCCTCACTGTACTTTATGTGATGACAGATGGGCAGTGACGCACCGAAAGGTGTAAAACTGCATAGTTCAGATCCTWCTTTCAAAAACAAGCACAGGAGAGATTCACAGAAGTCCTTTTCTAAAGTACGTGTTTGAGACAATTTAGCAAAACACTCTCTGGGTTCGAATTCTGTCAGTAGAGATGTCATATTTCATTCAGGACCACAGTCTGCCAAGAAGTGAACACCATGAACTTTAATTATTCCCCAGAGGACCTATTAAAAAGTACGTCTTTGTATTTATTATCATTGGCAAAATCATACCAAGCAGGAAACAGAAGTCCCACTCTTTAGATCCACTCTTTAGAAAGGATGCTGAAATCCAGTCATGTTATTGCCTGCTGTTGTTTGAAACTCTTTCTTGGTACTGATGGACCTGAAGTCAAATGCCTCCTCCTTTATGTCAGGTGAAGGGAATGAGATCTGCCTGCTAATTGCTACAGGCTACAGAGCACTTATTTCTGAAACTAAAATGGAAACTAGAGCTGCAATTAGTCAGCCACCTGATTCTGATTTGACATAGAGGATGGTACAGTCTGGTGGGTTGTTGATGCTACTAGCCATTCTTTATTAGCATTTATTAATACTCTCTACCAAAGATTAAAAGCTGTTGATAGATTACAGTTCTGTTCTGACTGCTGTGAAATTCATGTAAATTTTTTTTTTGTTTTGAAGGAAAGCTGGAGGAGATCCACTTTGTAATTAGAGAGGCAACATCTCCTGCATGAATTACTTTGGGAGTTTTCCAAGGATAAAGCTCCCAAATCATTGCAATTTGTACATTTGCTTAAACTGGGCAGAACTATCAAAGTCCTTCTAATATACTTGTTCTAATTTATTAGAACAAATAATTTGTTCTAATATATTTGTTTACATCATATATATGTATTTAGATGTTCAGTGTTCTTTTTTCTTAATTTTCAACATTTTTAAGAGAATTTTAGCAGGAAGACTACAGATGCTTTTATTTCATAGGTTTTTGGACATCATTATATTCATAAATAATTTTTAAAAGAAAAAATCTTTCCGAGACTTGCAACAGTTAAAGACTGAAGAGYTGCCTGGGCATCCATGTTGGTATTGGATTGTGTTTAGCTATGACTTGTCACACAGTAAGATGGGAAGGAAATTATTTTGCCCCTCTGTAGAAATGTTTCATATTATTTATTTAATTTGAACTAATTTCTTTGATATCAGCATTGTCTGAAAAGATATAACAGGACTCCTTTGAACAATTCAGATCACTCACCAATGATCAAATGTCATATCTTTAAAGACATTTATCTGACATTATTGACCATTGTTACATGGTGGAGTTGTTTATGATGCTCTCACAGACAGATATTTAGCTTCCATTAGATAAAAGCACTGAAAAGGAAGACATCAGGTTTAATCAATAATGGACTTACATCAGTGAGCGATGTATGAAAAGAATACCAAAGATCATAAATATCTGGATTATTTCTAAAATAAAATGATTTAAGGCTTTTAAGCACAGACAGGGTGAACTGTAAGACACAATCACCGAGATGGAAAGGAGGATGAATGACATGTAAGAGCTGTCAGGCCATCCATGTTTAGTGACTTCTCTAAAAATCTAGTAAATTGTTGAGTAATTAATTGCTTTATAATTCCAAACAGAAGCATAATGAGAGTTTTTGAACTTTTGAGTAAGTGTACTGGAATGCATTGTATTCATTCTGCATGACTGTGACTGACAGTTTTAGTGAAGTTATAATACGAAATTGAAAAAGATTAAGTATTCTTCCACTACTATTCTCTTCCAGAAAAATAATAAAACATAGATTACATTTAGTTTCCATTTCTTTCTTATCRTGAGGTAACTGATATTCCATGGTTTACCACGATTTAAGAGTAAAGTTGTTCCTATAGAAAACAATAAAAAAATCACTCATCAGTATATCGAAAAATACAGTATTCACAGTTAGTGTAAAGAAATATAGTCATTTTAAAATTGGGTCAGTTTGTAAATTTTGTCTTAAATTAAAAGGTTTTGTAACATATCTAACTAATAAATGTTTCTATAAAAGAAATACAATAGTTGGCTATATAGTGTGTAATATTCAAACTTCATAGTAGTGAATGTCTAAATGGAATCTCCCTATAAGCAACAGGAACAATAAGAAAATAAATCTGCCATTCTAATAAGGGCAAAATGTTATCAAATATAGGTTGTAAATGGCAACAATGACACTGAATTTTCCACGGGCAAATCAAGATTACTATTATAAGGCATCATTATTTTTAATCCACATGATAATCTCAAAATTATTTACAATTAGTATGTCCAAACAGCAGAAACATTGTTTGTCCTCTTTTTAAAACTACAGAGACAGTTTTGCCTTAAAATTCAGTCTTGATCATTTCTACTAAACTGTAACTTGACTGACAAGCACAGGAACAATTGCATTATTGATTATGTCTGGAAAAAAACAATTAAAAATCATAGCATTATATCACATTCTGTACTCTTAGGAATAATAAAATTACTTAATTATATACATTTTTAATTTCTTTATTTATTTTCCTAGTGTATATGAACAAGCTATTTCATTTTTTTTATTTTTATATCATCAATTCTAGAAATTTAAATATATGGTACAAATAACAATTTAGTTATTTTATACATTCAGTAAGTCTCCGTCAGTTCCATTTCAAGTAGAAGAACAGTATTACCTTTAGCTTCAGTGATTTTCAGGTGTGCCTCCAATATTAAGTCTACAGTGTGCTCAAAGTTTGAGAGAGTTTCTGAGCACTTTCAGTTCCTTCTGCCTTAAAGCACTGTTTCTTATCTGTTTGTTTTTGAGTAAATTACTCAGGTATATAGATAATATACTCTTGTCTGTGCTCAAGCCTTTTCTTAATATTCAAATTAAGAAATTAATTTAATTAAAATTAATACATTAAAAAAATTTAAAATCCCCAATAATTAATTTTATAATTTGAATCAAAAAAACAGTTTTTGCAATTCTTCTGCATGTCATAAATTTTACTTATGTAGCTATCCCACTGAACTTTAGGACTGTGCTGTGAGATCTAAATATCTTCTTTAGAAACAAAAATATTTTTTACTATCCTTTTTTCTTCTTGAGAAATTGATTGCAAAATAAATTTGCCCTTCCATTTGGATTCCTCAAACTACGCACAAATAAAATATTCATATGCAAGTCTGTGTATGGATTTGTTTCTGAAGGAGAATGGATGAATTTTATGGGTAGAAATTACAGAAATACAAAAAAAAWTAACATTCACATTTTTAATCACATTTTAAAACACACGGTTTGTATTTTCCTTTCTTTTTTGTTCSACTTTGTTAAAAGTTCTTTCCATTATGGTTTTGTCTAATAGACAARTAAAACCCATACCGGTTTCCAGCCAATTCTCACACCATATCAGTGTAATTTTAAGGGGACAGGTAGTTTCCTTATTGTATCGGAGGTCTTTTTGTTTGTTTCCTTATCCATTCTTCAAGTTAGTATCAATGGTTGGTGTAACATTTTCAACACAAAGATTTCAGTTGTTCTTTTGCTTATTACAGAACACGAGTGGTCTTTTCCAGTGTCTGTGTTAGCTCAGAGTTACTTGTCTTCCACTTCGTGCCTCGACACTTAATGCTGATGTGTGTCTGCTGTCCGAGTGTTAATGCCCTGGATAGCTCTCTCCAGAGCATGAGCATCATCTGGTGCTCTGAGTGATGCCCCCAGCAAATGCAGGAGAGGTTCAGGTGCCAAAAGAGGGAATGCAGGAGATGGTTCAGGTGCCAGAACCTCATGCCAAWCCGTATGCTAGCAAGTACAAAGGAGGGTGAGACAGCTAGAGTCTGAACTCTGTTTAAATTAGAACTTGCTTACTGCAGTTTCTCATTTCATGTGTTCAAGTGTTAACTTTCCTTCTTGGAGCTAAGTGGAGAGGGTATAAAATTAACATGCCTTTATTACAAAATTTTCAATATATTTTGGAAACAATTCTGTGGTGGCAGGAGTTCTGAGTGCCTGTTAACACAGTTGTTAATTTTATTAAAGTTAAAACCAAATGCGGGACTACAGATACATACAAAATTTGATTAACTTAACCTCTAGAAAACTTTAGTTCAAGTAGCTTAAAAATGTATTATTATATTCATAAAATCAGTTCACGTGCAAATGGTCTTTTACTGCCTTTCTGTGTATGCAGGTTCCTTCTGACGTTTTTTGTTCTTTTTTCCCTTCATGCAGTCACCTAATGCTGGAGACAAGGATGACCAAACCCTGACGGTAGGCAGCAATGGGTGTACGTCTGTGCTTTTATTTCTGAAGATGTTGGGTGAGACTGCCATCCATGAGCCATTCTTACTCTGTAGGATATATCCAATACATTAGTTATCATACTAGACAATAATATGGGGAGAAGAACCTCACCCATGTATTATAAAGACCATAAAACATTTAGAAGTCCCTTATATATTAACTCCAGTATTGTGAGTTGCTGCACTGCCCTACACTACAGCACTGGTTTTGTAGGCAGTATTAAATGTGTGGAGCCAAAGTGAAGCGTATGTTATATGCTGTATGATTTTAAGTGTTTTTTTTTGTTGTTGTTGTTGTTGTTGTTAAAAAGGGGATTTTTTGGTCTTTAAGGGACATAAATCTTCGATCATTTTTATGATCTAAAAATTTGCAATACAAGGAGGTACTTAAAATAAGAATTTACTTCAGGGATTCGTCTACAAGTTTCTACAAAGAAATAAATTATGAACTCTTCCTGATGCAAGTATGAGGATTTTAATATCTTTATATTTTGAGAGTTTTCATGGAGTGGACGTTTTGTTTCCTGCGCTTTTCCTGAGCCCTATTAGACTAATGATAAGTCTCATGATCGATCCTCTGCAGGGAGATTAGATATATACATGACAAYGCTTGATACAAAGTATAGATTAGTATGCTCTGCTATAGTCAATGACAGAAAATGTTTTACTGTGTGGTGAGATTAATTTGTATTGTTACAGATCTGTTTGCGCAAAACAAACAGAAATATCACTAAATTATTTTCCTTTTTTCTTCTACTTAGACAAAGCCACGGCTCCAGCGGGGAGGAAGCTCTGCATCTCTCCACAACAGCCTAATGAGGAACAGCATCTTTCAGCTCATGATTCACACACTTGACCCACTTGCTGAAGGTATTTTTTTTTTTCTGTTGGAAAACAGTAAATAAATAGTTTTCTTTTTCCTTATCCCCACATTTGTTACATTTGTATCTACTTTCACCAGTCATTTCTAGATATGTTTGAATTTGCTGAGAGAGTTTTGCACTGTCATGGGAGACTTTCAGCTTAAGAAATGTGTTCACTGTGATACTACCTAAAAGTTATTATCTGGTTGATATGTGTCTTAACTGCTATTTCTCTCTGCTTCTGGCTTCAGCAAGAATGTAAAAAACATAGAAATTCAATCCTTTTGTAAATTTTTAATTGCACAAGGTTTTTGTTTTCTTCCCTAATTTTGATTTTAGCACATCAGGGGAAAAAAAGACAAACCAGTAGGTCATTTGTCTTATGGCATACAAAGAACAGTGAAACTCTTTTGGTTTTCCTTTGAGTAGATAAACACTGAACTTATAAATAATGCAGCAAAAGTTGCTCTGTATTATATGCATGCTAACAGTTTGCTTGCTTTATCCAGTGTAGTGTAATTTGTATTGTTTGCACTCAATGACGTTATTAGGAGGAGAGTATAATTTCTTTGGTCTGCTTTGGGGTAATCTGAATATCTGCTTATGATGGACTTCCAAAAAATTAACATCAAGTCTGTGTTTGGTGAATGTGTGTCTACAGATATTTTTTTGTTGTAGTAATAGTTGTACTTGGAAATAATATGTTTGGAAATTCTGCTTGTGAAAGAAATACGAGTGGCTAAAGTGATCAAATCACTGATAACAGGGAAAACTTTCAGCCATCTGAGGTTATAAAGTACATATAGCACTTTTTGCATTTAATTTGCCTTATGTTTCTCATTGCAATATTGCTTGCTACTTTTTGAATTGCTCTGTACCTCTTGGACAAAGCATGTCTACTTTGCCATTTCATCTCAAAAAGCTGCAGCTTACACCTCAACACAAGGACAATTTTAGTACCTCATTGTGATCTGCTATACCTGCTGTTGTGAAAAGTGAACTGAGTTCTGACTAAACAACTTCCTATCCTTGTAAATCCCATGCACTACCCTTCCTTGAAAGCAAGGCTATTGGGCTGCAGATGCATCTGCGATATCTCAAATTGCACTATGTGCTAATGCAAACAGAAATTCCCACCTGAAGAGGTAAATGAGTTTCATCAATTCACATTTAAATACATGAGAACAGAAGAGGGTTGGGAAGAACCCATTACCATTACTGTCTGGATGATAGATGAAAGACCAAAAGGAAGCTAGAAATTTTGAATGGAATTCAGTTTAGACTTTAAAATGGCTCAGAAATAAGATGAGCTTTCAGGTATTATATCTTTCTCTATTGTTCAAGTTTACTTGTTTCTCACACTTGGCTTATTCAGTGTTCAACCCTTTTCCCATTGATCTTACCCCATTGCAATCCTGCACCATATAGTGTGATCCAGAGGATCTCATCTTTCTGAGGCTCATACAAAAAAAAAAAAAAAAATTCACATCTGAGGTCCAGTATTTCCAAATATTCAGTATTACAAGATAACTATTCTTCATTATGTCGATATAACTCTGGCCTTCAATATGGTTCAAGAAAGATGGCTGCAATTAATAATTCTTATGTAAATGATTCCAGAAAGTTTTCTTTAGCATTTCGTTGCTAAGAATTAAAAGAAGTTCCTGAGGTATACAGTCCTTTGTTTTTTAGAACAATCATCATTATTTTATGGGACAACAAAATTCTTGGGGAAATAGAATTGTGAAGAGTCTCCTGTAATAATAGGCAAATGTTCAATAGGCAAATGTACATATCTCTCTCCATTTCACATGCCCTTTCCTACAGCAAGATACAGACACAGTAAAGAAATAATCAAATGATTCTTATTTGTTTTCAGTTTTGTATAAACCAAAGAAAACAACATCTGTTACACTTGTGTAATAAAAGATCATAGGCTTGATCTCGGTGCACTACCTCATGGGTAAAAAAGTATTTCCTGCAACTGATTTAAAGTGGATATGGATTAGACTCAAAGAAAAAAGAAAAAGAAAAGAGAGGGAGAGCGTTTTTTTGGGACAGTCCACCAAAGCGCGTCCCAGACAGGCACCACAAGCCCTGCAGTYGGCATGGCCAAAACAACCAATATTTGACTTCCGGAAAAACATCCTCTGTTCATGGAGTCTGGGAGCTCTGTCTGGCTTTGCATCTTCCAGATCAACTGTTGCCATTCAAATTAAAATTTCCAGTTGTTGCCCTGTTGCTAGTATATTCAGCTTTTCTTTCGATTTAGGTCAATAATAAAGCTCACTATAGCATTCTGTTAAGTGGTTGTAAGGGAAATAGAGGCAGCTTTGGGAAAACAGAGGCAGCAAAGGAAATAAAAAGCTTTGTCATTTGGATTTATGAGGGCTTTGTAAGGCTCACAAAGAAGTCCCATCTAAGTCCTCTTAGTGGTAGCATAAGCATTTTAGAATATTTAAGCAGGCTATATGGCTATTAATGCTTAGTTTGACCCGTGAGGTCTTATTTTTACATTAACATGTAATATATTCATAGTAAACCAGCTCATGTTATTCATTCCTGAATAATTCATTTGTCAAGTCACAACCAACCTCTGTTTCAACTGAGGGGCCTTTAAAAATTCACTAAGTTATGTACAGAAGAATATGAAGTGAATAAAAAATGACTTTTGAATAAAAAATGACTTTAAGAGGTTTCTGTTTTTTCAGAAAATGTGAAGAAAAAAGAGTCATCTTCATGTATGATTCTGCATTTGTAAATCAATTCTTCTTTTCCCCCTTCGCCATAAATTTGTTTTTTCCTCTGGCTTGTGCCTGTTTTGTGAAAATCAGATTGTGAACTCTTTCAGAGCAATGAACTTGCAAAGTGCTGACAGGTATGTAACGTCTGAGACCTTCAGYGTGAGTCAGGGGATGTGTGGCTCTTGGGATTCAGGAAAATGTACAGAGATGCTACAGATTTAGTTGAGCAAGATATCTGCTCCTTAAAATCTCCATCTGCCTGAAGTTTGTAGAATAAGAATTCAACCACTCTGGCTGGTGAACCTATAGGATATTCATTAGCTGAAAGCGAAATTTAAAAATCTACTGAAAGCTCATCATTCATTAAAAATATAAATATCCAAATGACAGTTTTTTTGGTTTGCTTTTATCTTATTGAAGAAATAATGACCTTGATGCAGATCATTTTGGAGGGATTAAGATTGCTTGTGCATCAGGCTATCATCTACTCCCAGCCAGTCATTAATCCCCAGGAAATCCTGTGCCARATTTGCTTCTGCTTAAGTGCTGGTCTCACAATCCTTTATTCACCAAATAGTCAGATGGAGGCTTCATATCAGCATTATCCATGTGAAGAAGAGTTGACTCATCAGACTTGGTGCATTGTCCAGGCCTCAGTCCAAAATCCAAGGCATTTGAACACAACGTGTGAAGTATTAACCGTTTCTGACRTTTTTTCCTCCATTCTGCTGTGCAGAGAAGCTTACCCTTTCCCCACAAGCTGTAGATTATATAGCATAAAGAGGCCTAGGGGAGGGCTGGGGTCTTTCTGCCTTCAGGAGCTCTCTGGCTCTTACTCCTCCTGCTCTGAAAAGTAATTCATTTGGCACTGCAGAGGGAGATTTTGCAGTCTGGAAAATCACTCTCTGAAAGGGTATGTCCCAGTGTCAACATGGCATTCCATTGCATCAGCACAGTCCAGAGCTATCTTGCCTTTCTTGCAGTTTAACAGCAGACAGGAAGGATGAAATCCTGTCTATGGCATTTCCATTTCCCATCCATTTTCTTATCATGCTACCCCTTTTCAGTCTGCTGATGTGGACCTGCAGGCCAGCTAAGCATCTTCCTCAGCAAAGGAAAGATTTAGCTAGATGTTGACTCACCTGCTTCTGTGTGACAAGGATATAACTCAAATGCAAATGTCACTATCTGCATGAAAATGAGTGTGATATAAATCTCTGCCCTGACTCAGTCCCCAGTGTGATATAAACATCTCTGTCAGTTTTCTCCCATTCCTTTCTCTAGATGTATTCCCAAACAGCAAAATTACAGCATAGTTTTCTGCAGTGCTTCTGCATAAAAGTTGTTTATCATACTTACTTTGCTTCTTTTCTTAAACATAAATATGGTGCATGTTATCTGTGAGAGAGAAGCAACCTTCTGTTACATAAAGCTCAGCAGATGATTCTGTTAATTCCTTCACTAAATACATAAAAGTGCACTACTGTCTCTGACTGCTCTGAGGGAAAAACGCCTTGAAACCTACATTCGTAATTTATCACAAAAATTACAAATGCTGTAACTCTCAGAGTCTTTAACAGAGTGGCAATTTATAATTAATCTCTAGAACCTATTGTGTTCCTCACAATTGATTTTGAGAGTTTCTCGGCTTTTCAGTTCACCTCAAACTGTTTTTGCTTAATCTATGACTGTTCATTGCATTCTTTTCTAAGGTGGCATGAAAAAAAACGCCACAGATGGTCAGGGGCTGGTTATCTTCCYCTTGGGTGGAAGGAGCTCAGCAGGCTCCCAGTTTTGGATCACAGTCCATGAAATCTTTGGGCTGTTTTTTCTCTTGGCCTTGGTTAAGCAGCAGCAACACACTTGAGCTCACTGTCTTCAGAAAGCTTCCCYGGGTGAAGTTGTTTATGTGTTGTAGATATTCTCAGAGCAGCAAGTCTGGGCAGCACTGCTTCCAGACAGACCTCAGGCAGCCTTCAGGTCCTGCACAGCAGCCTGGGCATTTCCAGTTTCCTGGAATGAAGGTGGTATAGGACTGCAGTGCACTTCTGAGCATGATGCCAGAAGGAAAAGAACTAGCTCTTAAAAAACAATTTGTTCTGTGACTCCTGGTTACAACTGCATTTTATCTAACACAGGGAAATATTCAGACACAGATTCTGCACTTTTCTGTAATCTGCATTCTTTATGTGATGTCTTTGAGGCACATCCATGGGCTCCCATAGGAGTTCAGCATCCTTCTTACTGCATGTCTTACCCTGTTCATAGCAGTTCTTGGTTCCCCTTTTGGCTCACCAGTGTGAATGGGAAAACAGGACCGTTCTTGTTCGCTGTCCTGCTGAAGGCTGAAATCCTTGCATAGCCCTGGCAGAGCAGTTGAGGATCCTTGTCAGGCTAACATACAAATTAATAGCTGTTAATTAATATAATCTGGCGTATTCCTTTTTTCAGAATCTTCAATCAATGGTGTAAAGATAGGCAACTAGTAGAAAGGACTGTGAGGCTAACACTAATGGACTGTCTTATCTTATAAAAGTAAATATTCTTATCTTCTTTATGCAGCTAGTTTTCAGCGATTTGGCTGTCTGTGTGACAATAGCAAAATGAAAGCCTTTTCCAGAGAATAATTTTAGATATCTATATGAGGTTAGGTATAGGTATGAGGTACCTCACTCCCCAGCGAAGCATCCATCTCCTTTGCTTTACCCTTCAACTGTGGTATAGCCGAGCAAAATTATGTTCCTAATTCAGGCATCTGCACTGCGTGCTTGATGTAGGTGAGATGAGCTCTTTCATAGATATCCTCAACACCAAACTGCATTCATAGACTGAAGGTAGAACTGCCCACAATGTCACATTAAGCAAGGGCATAGCTCTGTAGTGGGGGAACTGGGTGTCATGGTGGACAAGTTGGCCATGAGGCAGCAGTGTGCCCTGGTGGCCAAGMAGGCCAACGGGATCCTGGGATGCATTAAGAAGAGCGTCTCCAGCAGGTCAAGGGAAGTGATCATCCCCCTCTACTCAGCCCTGGTGAGGCCACATCTGGAGACTGTGTCCAGTTCTGGGCTCCCCAGCACAAGAGTGATGTGGAGCTGCTGGAGAGAGTCCAGCGCAGGGCTACCAGGATGATCAGGGGCCTGGAACATCTGCCCTATGAGCAAAGGCTGAGRGAGCTGGGYCTGTTCAGCCTGGAGAAGAGRAGGCTGAGGGGGGACCTGATCAGYGTSTATAAAYACCTCAAGGGAGGCAGTGAGGAGGAGGGGGGCGGCCTCTTTTCAGTGGTGGCCAGCGACAGGACTAGAGGAAACGGCCACAAACTGAAGCACCAAAAGTTCCACAGGAACTTCAGGAAAGATTTCTTGACAGTGAGGGTGCCAGAGCCCTGGCACAGGCTGCCCAGGGAGGCTGTGGAGTCTCCTTCTCTGGAGATCTTCCAAACCCACTTGGCTGCAATTCTGTGCCCCGTGCTCTAGGTGACCCTGCTGGAGAAGGGCGGTTGGGCTAGATGACCTCTGAGATCCCTTCCAGCCTTAAGGATTTTATGGTTCTGTGACTGGTAACATAGAAAATGAGGATTATGTGAACTAAGGGCAGACATTTAAATAGATAGAAATAGTATTTTAGATAGCCCTGTTACTATCTGTCAGAAAGTAGAGAAAGAAGCAAATTAAATCTGTTTCCCCATGAAACTGCAAAATGTTACTAAAGCTTTCAAAAATAGAAATTATACTAGTTGAATTTCCGAATTTCCATGTCCAGCTCTGAGGATGTAAATCTCASTTTAAAGGCTGTGGAGTCGGAGCTGTCCACAAAGACGTGTCTTTTGGCATAGAGAAAATGAGGGAGAAGAAGATTATGATGTTAGATTTCAATTGATTGATCTAAATTTGCATTAAAATGTACATCTAAAAGCAAACAGGTAGAAATTTGAGGYATCAATTTATTTTAGTGATTGGGCTTGATGTGTGGACCACTTCATTCTCATCTTTTGGATGTGTTGGTCTTGGCTATCCTAAGCGCAGAGGATCCACTTTACACACATTCTTTTCAAGAACGTTTGGGACTTCTATCCAGCTAATACAGTTGTAGGTAGTGATGTTTATAAAAAACTAGTGCAGTGCAACAATGAGATATTGTTACTGAGTTGCCCGTTCTGAGAGAAATTTGGAAACTTGTGCCTCAAGTTATGTGAAATAAAAATATATTAATTTTTTTTCTTCAATTTGATTTCTCCTTTTCTTAGAAATTCATATTTACTCTCTGTAGAATTAGAGTCTCTTCCCAGTGTTGAAATAATAAGTTAATAAAAGAAGGGGAGAAATGAATTATTAGAAAGGAAATGGAGGACTGTTCTTCAGTTTTTAAATTCAGTTTTTAAATATTGTATCAGTGAAACTAATACAGTGCATTGCTTTGTACTACCTATACTTTGGAACCAATTGATCTGCCATCCAAAAGAGAAAGAAAAAAAGAGAATACATATGCTCTCAGGGCTTTATGGTCTCCTTCAAAATATTGTCCTTCAGACAGTGTGTTCACACTGGGAGTCCCTGCTCGGGGTGAAAGGAACTCACGAATATGAAATGTGAATAGTATCCCAGGTCAAGGAGCTCCTGTTCTCACTACAGATTTCTATGCTTAATGAGTTCCAGTTCTTTTTCAATTTCATCTTAACTCTGAATATCACTGATGAAAATAATAGTAAATAACATAAAAGAGTTATAAATATGAACAGAGCTGTGAATAATAGTATCTATGAGGGAGGTTCTCTTGAGGTTGGAAGATGGAAGTTTTTCCTCAGGTTGTATAAAGCTGATAGTTTAATTCTCCAGAAGTTTAGTGAATTTTTGTGATTAGGCTATGAGAAGAACATGCATTTCCTTGTATGGTTCTCATCAGAAGTGCTGAAAATCAGCACCCCTGTTCACTGTAGTTGAAGCTTCGCGTCTCCAGCATGCCGAAGTGTCTGTGCCCCACAGATCCTGGACAAAATCCTGGCCCCATCAGAAAAGATGGTAAACATCCCAATGACTTTCACCAAAAGCGTGAAATTTTCACTTCTACATCCTGACATTCCCATTCTCACATGTGTTTGTGAGTTCTTCAGGAGGAAATACTCCTTTCAATGCCAGTGGGAATTTCGTTTGACCAAGATGGGATCAATTCTGGTATTACAGGTTAATTATCCTTTGGTGTCATTATGTTGTACAGAATATATGACACCAGTATTCTAGAGTTTGCAGGCAGATGGCATAAAGATAAATAAAATAAAATAGAAAGGAAACAAGGCCATCAGAAGGAGGATAGACATTATCCTTATCAACTTCGGGCTGTTCTTAAAAAAATAATAATCACCCAAAATATCAACAACTATGATCTGCTTTGTAATATTAATTTAAATATCTTCTTTTTTGTTGATTGTGTGTTTTAGTAAGGTGTCTTTGTCCCATCTCCTTAAAAAAAACTTCAGTGTCACTTCTGCAGTGTATCAGTTAGAATCCTGTCAGAGAAACCTTTGACAAACTTTAATTTGACACCAGAAAACGTTTAAAGGACTGTATGGACTGAAAGGACTGTAGGTTCTCAGTCTTGTTTTACATGGTGCACTAAAAGTAAAATAATAGGCATATCTTATTTTAAGGTGCTGCTATTATTCCCAGCCACCCAGAACTCTTTTGTTAAGTTTATACACATTTTCAATTATATTTCTATTTATATTCCAATTAGATAAAATTGAAATAAACTAATTATAATAAAAATAGGGAATTTTAATAAGATTTTTACCAGAACAAAAGCACCTAGAGTGAAAACTGTGTAAGGACATATGATAAGAGACAATAACTATAGAAACTTGAAACTTGAGACAAGATGAAAGATGACCACATTTATTTTTAAAGTATCTCATATAATGTAGTTTCTCTCCAAAGTGCTGCCTACTCACCAAGTAACTAGAAATCAGCTAAATGTGTCAACATAAAGATCTGSCTTATAGTCATTTAAATCAGTTCCTTTTTTTTAATTTTCTTTCTTTATTTCCTGTTTTAATAAAACAATACCAGCATTGGGATATGAAAGGCATGTTATTTATTGTTTTACTATTTAATCTTCTATTTAGACCCAGAAGAGGTTGCTTGCAATTGTTCTTTTACCAGAAAAGCCTCCACTTCTAAAGAACTGCCAGCTTGCACACCGGCAGCTTAAAGATTGACAAGCAGAAAATGTAGGCTACAACAATGAATTATAACTTGCATAATTTAGATTAACTTGGAGGCATTGTGGGAAAAAATCTTCTGCCTTTTAAAATATTTTTTGTCTCCTCTGCATGCTGCAGTGTTAATACATGGTAACTTCCATAGCAATCTAAGCCCTGTGACTGTCCCAGATGACACAGATAAATTAGGTAAAGAGTGATCTATAGAGGAGATAAGAAATTTATGAAGATTTCAAAAGGTGGGAGTCAAATTTAATCTGAGATTCAACAAAAGAAAATTATTTCAAAAGGAATTATTATTTCCTTTTAAAAATCGCAATGCCTGATATCCTTTAAGTGGTAGGATCTGTGGACTTTTCTATTACCTCAAAGATTCTATATTAAAGGAATTATTCTGTATTATAGTTATTCTTTATTTATAGTTTAGGACTCTTCCTTTACACCTATGTGATGTTAATCTCCATTATGTCTTTATCATATTTTTAACACTAAGAGTTCCGTGTTTCAGATCCAACATATTTGATCAAGTCAATCCAGATTTAATTTAAGTTTAGGTTTAATAGCTATGACAAATGATCTAGCCCACTTGAAGTTGGCTGKTTTTTGTTTATGGCTGGGTCTTTTATCTGCTAATTGAATTTTCTCAAGACCAGCTGGAAGAAATCACTAAAAGATTATGGAAGGAGAGGATCTATTCTTTCTTGATGTTATAATATGAATTCCTGTAAGGCATTTGCCTAAACTTCTAAATTTGCCTAAACTAAAGCAGAAACAAAGGATATGCTGTAAAACATGGTGACAAATGTAAGTTGAATCTGAATTGATATCATAAATATTTTAAAAAGGAGATAAATTCTTCAAGAAGAAACTGCTAAGGTGGCTGTTCACAAAATCTATTTGGAACATAAACAAGGGGGAATTCATTATTATAAATACAAGAGGCTTGATTAAAATAATAGCCCAAGCAATAAAGGCAATAAAAATCTTTGCAACTTACTTCTTTCTCTACCTCCTCTACTTCTAACCAAATAAGCAAATAACCAAAGGGCACATTCTGTGTCTGTGAGCACAAGAAAATGAGCAAAACATACTCTTCTCTAAAGCCAGTTTTTCTATAAATGTCAGTTAATTCCTTAATTCAAAGTTCTATCCTCCATTGGACAGTATAATCAAAGAGCAATAATGATCTAAATTGTAGTTAGGAAATCTCATTGCCGACTTCTTCAGCTGTACTTGCCAAGCTGCACATCTTCTCTCACTAATTATCCCAAACACAGGACTGTAGTTTGATTCAAGCAGCACTAACATAAAGTAAGAATCTCCAGTGGAGAATTATCTTGATATAAGTCCAATTTTCATTTCATCCATTTGTTAAAACTTCGCTATGGACAGTCATTCTCTTTGGGATCCAACCAGTGAATGAATTTATTACACTCATCATCACTTTTCTGCCCAGTGTCATGGCATGGGTGTCTCTGATAGCTCACCAGACAGCTTTCCAACCCAGATCAGTGAAAATTAATAGGGGCATCTGAAACACTGGAGAGAGAAGTATTGCAAATTGCAGTGGTAGAACCTGCCGGAGAACTTTGTGGTGGGATGAGATGCAATGAGGCTTGTAGGTTGGTCACCTTTACACCCTGCCATGCTGTAGTGTGCAGGGAGAACTTGTCACTAAGGGTAGCTCCTCTGATCTGAGACATGCTGCCACAGCTGTTTTTCAAGTTTATTCTGGCCCTCTCGTGAAGCTCATCAGTTAAAACCTGTTTCTTTAAATAGACATAAACCCAGAAATTTCATACATTTTCTTCATTAGGAAAAAAAAAAAAAAGAAGAGATTTCATGTATTCTTTTCTTTTCCCTGTACCCGCCTGCACTCAGAAGACTGCTGAACAATCATCACTGAATACCAAAATAAAKCCTTTGTTGCCTGCTCTGAAGCACTGTTTGGGACTGACTTTCAGAGTTGTATATGCAATCCGTTGCAYAAAAAAAATCCCTTTTGCTTCCAGTAATAGGCTAGGATTCATGATTACAAGATTTTTTTCGCTTTCAAGTCATACTTTTTGACTTGACTGCAAGTTCACTCTCAATTTTATTTAGCAGTCTCTAACCTCTTTTTCATTTCTCTTCYGCCTTTGTCTTACATTTTTCAACCCTTCGCTGGTTGAATTTATGAGTATGAAGACCTGGAAGAGATTTATACTCRTCATTTGCCACTGTACCAATAGCCCTAAGCCTACAAAAACTTAGCCAGAATCTCTGATTTTCTCACAAGAATGATCCCATAGGTTAAGGGTGAGTCCTTTGAAAGTGTTTGTTAAAAGGTATAAAGGAGTTTGCAAGCAAAGATTCAAGGCTTTTTTCATCATCTCCCTATCTGCATGACTATTGCTCTTTAAAGTTTGTTTAAGGGAAGGATGTGCTCATCTTCTGATATGCTGCAGATGATAAAACTAGTTACAGGGTACTAAGGAATTTAGAAAATAGTTACAAGATGCTGATTTTATTGTTTGGCTCTTGAAATCGACTACAAACTGTCCAGCAGTGTGTAGTCCTATTCCTACCATGATAAAGGAAGTTTTTTCCCAGTTTAACCGGTATCACAGATAAGTCAATATATACAATGATATAAGTGGAAGTTTCATCAATGCACAAAAAGATACTTACTGCCACCCTGCTTTTTCCCAAATGCCTCACAATTCCTTTTTAGCTAAGCTGCCACTGAGTTTAAAAAAGGATTATGCCTCAGCACCCTTATAACTGCAGAAATCAGACACTAGCAAGGTCAAGAAAATGCAACAATGGAAGATGCACTAAAAATGCAGGGATTACCTGCAGAGATTGCTATTTAGCAATTTTATTTGAATAAAAGAATAAGTTGACATCAATTTTTTTAATTCCTGTGGAGTATATATATAAAATAAATGTGATGAGAATTTTGATGCAGTTCTGTATTTTTATGCATAGCAGGAACTGTGTGTTGGTCTGGGCAACCCAGTGCAATGGTTTGCACTGTAAAAGAGTATGGGTTGCAATTACCACTAATCGCTGTTGACTAGCGATGCTATTCCTTCTGTTTACTTAGATATAGTGTAGCACCTACGTATACAGTAGAAAATAACAGGTAATAAGGCAGGTGGTGTCATCCTTCAGAAATGTCAAGTAAGGTTACCGGTAACCCTCCACTCACTTCTGTCTTTTAAAAACCCATGCAGAAAGGAAGAAATTGCCCCAGTGTCAGTGTGACTGCCCAGGGTTGGCTGCTAAGCTGCCCTTCTGCTTCCTCTCCCCACCACAAGGCCGTCAGGGATGCTCTGCTGATGGTGGCTCAGCCACGTGCMTGCGGTGGCCTCCCCAGCAGGAACCATGCAACATGCAGGGATGCACAGTGCCACTAATATCTACGTGTGTCTTGTCTTTCTGTCCTTCCTCACAACCTCTCCATGATCTCAAAGCCATGCTGATCACCACACTTTGGAAAGGAACATCAACCTGAAAGGATCTGCAAGGGAATGTTTCCCTATGATCCACCCCGGAATTGCCCAAAGTAAATTATTTATAAGAATTCGAGGTTGAGAGTAGGGCCATTTTAGGTACGCAGGATCAGTGTGAAAACTGTAAAATATTTTAACTTTAAAATAGTTCAAGCTTTTAGGATTTTTGAAAGTATTCTACAATGCCAGATGTATAGTAGGCATCAATTTAAATCAGTGTCAGAGAAATCTCCAGAATTTAAGAAGTCAGAAAGTTTCTCTAAACTTTCTCAAAGAATTCTCAAAATTTTGAAGTGTTGGATTTTCTATTCTATTTCTAACCAGCCTTTATCAGGGTATTTCAGACTTCAAATTCCATTTCATATCAGATGGTTAAAAGAGCTGAAAACTTACCAACATTTTTAAAATGTACCTCAATTCAGTTGGAGTTCATGTAGAATCATATTAAACAGAGCCCTATTTTAATAGGAAAATCCAAAAATAAATTAGGTAAACCTTTGTTTTGGAGCATTTTGATCAGATTAATATTAATTTATAATAGTATCTTAGCAACAAATTTAAAGAGAGCTTTTAAATTAGTGACATCATATAGGGCCCATTTGGAGGCATCTGGCTTTTATCTTTTGAGTATTTCCATGGTTCGTGGCACAAACTGCTGGGACCAGTCTTCTTCTGCACTTGTGTCTGAAATATATTTCACACAAAGCTGATGTACCAAGACAAGACAAATTTGACAGATCTTTAGTAGTGGCTTTGGATTTTTTTTTTTTTGTTTGTTTGTTTGTTTGTTTGTTTGTTTGCTTGTTTGCTTGCTTATTTTTTTACCATAATGATTTAGAACCCAGTTCTTTTACCTCCGGTGTTACTGAGCAGCACTGATGCATATATACTTGTTGAGATCGACAGAACGATATATGTAAGTGCCGTTGATTGTTTCTATCATCTGTAATGTTGTTTGTATAAGATAGCTCTGCTGTGGGTGTAGGACTACAAAAGCTTTGAGGACTACAAGCAACTTGGGGACACTATCAAGATTAGTGTTCTTCCTGGAACTAGCTTTGCCAGCTGCGAGGGTTCAAGCTTGGCATGCTGAATTGCTGGTGCTGTGCAGGCGCTTAGGACATGCCTAGTGTCAGTGCCGTGCACTTGAATGGATCTGTTCTTTCCGTTTCTCTGTTTTTGTATGGTCTGAGCCTCCTCCTTTTCCTTCCTGACTGCCATATCTATATCATTTCAGCAGGGACTGAAGCAAAKGCAGATCTAAACCCGACTGCCAGTACCTCATTTTCCTTCTGCTGTGGCTTTTCTTTTTTGTTTCTGGCATGGGCTTCCCTTCCTGTTCCCATCCTACAGTGGGTTCAAACCCAGTGTTCGGGTTGGTGATGTCCAGTGCCAACATCAAGCATCATCACAGGTTCCTTGCACAGGGGACATCCATCTTAATATGATAGGAACATCATTTGCATAAGGAATTTGAGACTCTCAGGCTAAAAKCTAGACATTAGGACAACAGCTTTTTATGTATAAAACCAACATTATATTACAGAGTTAAGAATACATTTACAAAATAGTGCATGAATAACTGCATCATTTCAAAGCAGCACAAAATGTATTTCTTCAAAAGACGTCTTTCTATGTSTTGAAAGACTTGAGAAATACCATATGATTATGGGCATACTTATGTGCATATAAGGACAGACTACATTGTACAATAATACTATGTCAGTCATTGTAATGGATTTTGTTAAAGTAGGTTTACGTTTAAGTGAAGTTCAATTTTAAAATTCCAAGTATAATAAAAATTCGTATTTTTAGGTACATGTCATAAAACTTTCTCTTAGTGTACAAGTGATGTAAGAAATGWTTGTTTTGCAATCTGCAAATTAATAAAAAATGGATCTTTGAAGGTACCAGATAAAGTACCAGTATCAGCACATCACCACAATATTTTAGAATTAAAAGCTAAAAGCAAGATTTCTATTAAAATTCACCCATATGGAATAAATATAGAAAGATTATAATGTGCATCAAAACAAAATAATTGGCTATTTAAGTACTTTCATAAACATCAATAAAGAATAATTGCATAGAAAACACTAATATAAAATTGTTAAATATCCATTTTTATAACTGGACTGTTTCAAAGGTTGAATGCTTAGAAGTTCAGTTGTAAAGCTTTACCTAGTGAAATTGCATACAAATTCTGCAGCATTGTGCAGCTTGTACTGTGTTCTGCTTTGTAGAATTTTGAAACTTATATTAATTATTTTGAAGATGCACATGCAAAACTTAAGAACGAAAAGAATGAAATGTAAAGCAACATCTGGAGAAGGAATGGGATTTTGTACCAGAATCTGTCACATGGAAGACCAGACCTAAGGCCCTCAGGAGTTCTACTTTCCACTCATTCTTCTAATGTGACAGACCATAATAATGTGTGACATTCAGATCCAATTAATGATTTAATAAATCTAATTAATATATAATTAATTAATCAATTAATTAACTGACTATTTAATGTAGATGTTATAACACCTATTGACATGAGTAAATAAATTTTTTTTGATCTCACACATAATTAGAGAGTGGTCAAATTAAGTAATTCCTATACATCAAGTCAGCATCAGAATGTGAGGCAGCATCTTATAAAAGAACATCTATAGTCTCATGAAGTTCCATCTCCATGTGAGGAAGAACTTCTTCGCTATGAGGGTGCCAGAGCCCTGGCACAGGCTGCCCAGGGAGGCTGTGGAGTCTCCTTCTCTGGAGATCTTCCMAACCCGCCTGGATGCCGCCCTGTGCCCYGTGCTCTGGGTGTCCCTGCTGGAGCAGGGGGYTGGACTGGATGATCTCTAGAGGTSCCTTCCAACCTCAACCAGTCTGTGATTCTGTGATTATGTATGGAAGCACCAAAATTGGCAACCACCTGGAAAAGGCTGAATTTTAGATTTCAGTGCTTCTGGGATCTCACTCTAGCAGGCCATTTAACTTAAGTGACTTGTGAAACTACCTGGGGGGAAAAGGCTCTGCTATATTTGCAATCCATGTTTTGCTGTCCTGCAGAATTTTTTTGCATAATCACTGTGAAGTTTATGAAGCACATGCAAAAACATGTACATTTCTTCAATGTCTGCTGGTTCCTTATCTTTGTGTCTTTTACTGTGATGTTGTAGAGCTTGGATCATATGGAAACCTAAAATATTATGACACAATGACTGAAGAAGGTAAGAAATATTTTAGAATTGTTTGTATGAGCTTTCTGTAAAGTCCTTCTTTAAGAGCCTTTTGTGTGTTTCCTTTATTTTACTTTGTACTATTTTCCCTTTTTTCATTTTGAATAATTCTTTTTTGCATGATTTCATTGTCAGTGTAATCAGTTGTCGCTCTCTTTTCAGGTTACTGTCATCAGCTTTTTCAGATAAGGAAATGTGTTTATTAAAGAAGGACATACATGCAAATCTACACTCACAAATTATACTGTGTAATAGAGCTTATAGTGGCTTATTTTATGTCATATTTTACAGTATATTCAAGAAGATGAGATCATTTATGAATGTTCAAATGTCTCAGTTTGAGAACATTTATCAAATTACATTTTTTGTATTATTCAAAAGTAATGAATAAACTTCTTTCAAAAAAAAAAAAAAGTAGGCTTCACTATTTCTAGCATGTTAATTGTATGCTTAACTGCAATACAAAAAATATATAAAATCCTGATTCTACAGTACAAGTGGGAAGTAATTAAGGCCTGAATCAGTGCTCAGTGAAATCTCAGGGAATTTTTCAGCTGAGTCAGAAGTACTGCTGTTTATAATGCTAATTCGGGAAAGCAGTTAAGGATAGGCTTAATTTCCACCATGTGCTTCAATCAGCGTTTCTGCAATTGGGAAGTTTGCCTCAGCTGAGCCCTGGCAGGAGTCAAGGCCTCTCGTGCCTCTCTGGTTGCAGCACCAGGCTGAGGGTTCCACGTGTGTTCAGTTTTGCAGTGAATGGTTTGCTTGAAGATGGAGATAAATGCTAGGCCGGTAGAAAAAGTTAACCATTTATTCCTACTTAAGTTTAATCATGGAAATACGAGATGAATGACTTGAGTCTCCCTATTAAAAAAAAAAAAAAGTAAATATTCGATTCTGACTATATCCCATTTGCTGCATTTGCTGTTGACAGTGACATACACTCATACTATTCTGAGCCCTACTTTGACAGACAGTTTCTGACACCTTTGCACCCAGAATTGCCAGATGCTGATTTCTTCTAGAGAAGGTGCAAGCCCCAGTTTGTATGGATAGTTATCCAGCTGGAAAATTCACTGATTTACAAAGATGGTGTGAAATAATAGACTCTTGCAAGGGGACTTTACTGCACGTATTGAGGTTTAGGATGTTTAAATACCTCTCTCAAGCATTGGAAGTGAGTTTTTAACTAAGGTGACTTAGACAGAGTTACCACAGCTAAAGTTTTTGCAATATATCTTGTCTCACTATTTATCATCATCAAGTTACAGATATCCTTTCTTGTAGCCTCAGAGCTGGTACAGAGAGCTTTTGAGCTTTTTTTTTTTTCCTTTGTTTTCCTGCAGTACTAAATCTACCATCATTACATTAATAGATTTCTAAGTTGTATAATTACTCTAGTGTTAAATATAGTTATTTGTGGGTAAATATCCATGTAAGTATGCTCTGTGCATGCTTACAGTATGTATATGTATATATATATACTGCTATATATAACTGCTGTATATTATTACCAGGCTTATGCTGATTATAATTCTGTAAATATTTAATGTAATCTTAGAGAGCACTCTTCATGAATAAATAATCCAAGACCTACTGCACGTTTTCTTCCAGTAGCAAAAACAAGGAGTGGAGCACTTTTTGTCATTAGGAGTCTTTAACACTGGCAGGAATCTGTGATATGGGTTCTCAAATACAGCTATCGTCTTCATCATTTTTATGTGTCTTCAAAGACCAGATATAGGGTAGTGTATCCCATAAACTTAGATCAAAGCATGCTATATTTTGAATGTTCCGTTTAGATATGCAGAAAGTAATCTCCATCACTCTGCATCATACTTCTTTCCCTTATCCTTTTTTTCCTCTTCATCTTCCTTTTTTTAACCGAGCTTTCTATACATTTAGTATAAAATTATGTAGAAAAAAAYGTAAATCCAATTAAAAATCTGTGGATTTTAGTAGAAAAATGCTTGTGTCAGGGTCCTAAAGCCCTGAGCGAAGAGGGATAATAAATCTTTTAAGTCCTCGGATGAAGACACACAAGGCACATCAATTCGTGATGTAGGATAAGAAGAAGGAGAGGCAGAAAATGACAATACCGATATAGCAAATTATTCAGAAGTCTGTTGTGGCCCTGGGTCTTAGCAGCTCTACTGTTTTGTTACCTCCTGTTTGATCTGAATTACTTTAGATTAATCACTGTTTGAACAGGACCTGTTTGGGGAAAACATGTGATGGGAACCAGGTGGGAATATGAAAATATGCATATATGTGCAGATTCCTGTATTCATGTTACACTTTGGTGACTTTTTAGCATGAAAACTGAAAACTGGGTATAACAAGGATTTCTGAAGTTGATCAGTTGTGATACAATAGTTTTATTCCCTAGCTGGACACCAGCAGGCCAAGTAGGCACAGGTTAGGTTGCCCAGGCAGTCTTAAATTTGACATCTTGTGACTCATGAGTGTTTGGCTGTATTGCTAGTGTGTTTTGCAGATGTAGCAATTTGCATTTAGTTAGAGGCTGAAAATCAGACAAATGATACAGTCTTGATTTTTTAAATCCAGTACATTTCCCCCAAAAAATTTCTCTCAAATCAAAGGCTTCCGATCCAGAGAATCTGAGTCTGTAATCTGGTTTACAGTCAAAAGACTTTTATTATAACCTTGATCAAGAGTCARCTCAGAGACTGGAGATGCCAGCTGGAGTTACTCATGTACATCAAGGCATGTGTATATTTTGCAATGCTGATTTGTTTTCCTGTATTCAAATATAGCCAATATAGCTTTAAACTACCTTAATTTACTTAAGAATTTTCTAAAATAGTTTATCCTATTTGTGGTGTGTAGCATCAAGGATCTTCAGACCTGGACTGTCATGTAAATGAGATTGATGTATGCATAATAATGTAAAATGCATACATCAAAAAATAAAAACTATTTTAGGCAATCAATAGTACATAAGGCTGTGAAAGRCAAAACCTTTGTTAGAAAAAAAATGTAATTTGCAGTGCAAATCTGCTGGAAAGAAGTACAGTTGCATGAAATTCCCATGGTTTATCATAGTAATCCCAACTGAAGATGAGAGAAAGGCATGACAGAAGATCTATGCCTAAAAATAAATCTGTGGGGCTTTCTATTAAATATGAGTGATTTAGAAACATCCCATTATGGTCTTATTCCTTGGAGGGTTGRTGTGTCCCTGAGCTTTTCCTTTGCCAAGCAAGTTTTAATTAGCTTTGTTCTCTCTCTTAAGGAGGAGAAGGGAAGGAGGAGACTCCACCTCTGTTTCTGTGTCAATGCCCTCATGCAGGCTAGCAGCAGTGTTCACCTGCAATTGCCCTTCAGTTTTACACTTTCTTTAGTCAGTTTTGGTCTTTTTTTTTTTTTCTACTKCTTGTTCAGCTGTACTGAGCAAATCAAATGTGAGTGAAAGAAGTAAAAGTATGTGAGATAAACCATGTACTTTCTCAAAGAAAAATGAAAGAAAATAGTCTTTTCATTGKAAATAATCAGTCTAATTTCCATGTCCTTAATTTTTAACTATGGAGCAGTCCCCTGAATGAAGTGGTGGATGTGTATCTTCCATCTTAAGTTTTAAGCTTATATAAAGTAGAATTATTCTCTATAAGGGTATTTCATTTTCAGTTCACTAATAGCTCTAACTTCTCTAAACAGAACTAAACAATTCTAACCAAAACAAGAGTATCCCTATAAAACTCTGCGTTATTCTAATTAAACTCTTCAAAAATATGACTTGTAAATTAAGAACAATCTGGAGAAGGTGAAGATGTAGATGTTTTTACACACAATATTTCAGAAGGATCTCATGTGCTTCATTTGCTTTGCTTCTAAAAATGCAGTTTATGTCTGTGATATCATAAGCCAAATCCTAAAATGTGCAAAGTGAAATTGTACTCTGAAGCTTACTACCAGTAATTTATGATCAAGGGATATGAAAAATTGCAGGCACCTTTGAAAATGTACACGTGCTTCAGGATAAGCTCTTTTGTTTCTCCTAAATTTGCTTAAAATTGAATKAGAAACTGACTTAACTTTTCCAAAGTTTCTGCATAAAATATTTCAAAATATGATTATATTTCTCTGTTTTGTTTTTTTTTCTCTCTTCAGCTCACTTTTTAACCTGAGCACTTCTCTTTCTCTCTCTTCTTTTTTCCTTTTTTTAGCTTTTTTTCTCTTCTTCCTTGTCTAACTAAAATCTCTGGCATTGACTGCCTGCACTGAAATAAGGAGGTGTCTTACTATTTATCATTGTGTTCAACTCTGCAGTGATCTTCTGCAGGCGTTTCCTGTGGCATTATATACCAAATACTTAACAATATGTTCTTAAATGATAACTATTGTTTTTGAGTGTGATTTGTTTATGATAAGATTGAGATTGCTGAAAGGGCAGTGCTTATTTATTGACATTTTGTGTTATTTTCATTTTTATACTTTTGAGGTGAGTTGTTGACAAAGTAAATCCAGTTCCTCACAAATGCTATGTGCTAGTCCCATTACACATCAGAATGTAGCTTCTGTGCTACAGAAGTTAGTGATGAATTTCTTATAATGGTACTGTTTCCTAAAAGCTCCCTCTTGTGAGAGGGGTAAGAGGATTTGTTTTGACCCACGATTCCTTCCACAACACTGTGTTTCAACTTAGAAATATTGACTCTGCATTATCCATCTCACTGAGTTCATTCATGACTTCTGTCTSCTTCCCAGTGTTAATGAATTATTCGGTCCCTATGAGATATTTTTTGGCCATAAGCCTGAACACTTTTTGCAGCAAGGACAAAACCAGTTGGACAGCTTTCAATTATTTTTTTTTTTTTTAACTGGAGATGAAGAATTAAAACAATGAAAAGCCCTGTCTGGTATTTGTATTTTTAATTAGAAGTGTACTGTGCTGCAGTTATCCAATTATATTTGGGAAAGCGGAGGAAGAATAGCAATGAGAACAAAAACAGAAAAGAATGCATACAACATCTTCCTACAAAAAAAAAAAAAAAAAAAAAAACTGTCATAACCTATCCAGAGAGCTGTAATGTAAGAAAACCAACTTAGAGGAAGGACTGGGTTCATTTCATTTAATGTCTGCCATCTTTGACATTGTCTACTTTAAATATACAGTTTGGACTTAACAACCAATAAAGAGTGATGGAATCATAGACTTCGCTTTTAGGAGGAGACAAATTGTCGCAGGGTCAGTCTAGATGATGAGCTGTGAGTAGATCTCTAATTTCTTCAAGGATAACCTGATGGGAGACCTCAGCCATCTGGCAAGTTGAGAAGCTTTTATGAAAATCGTTTGTTATGAAGATTTCTTCCTGTCCTTCTGAAATGTCTGTAGTCACAGGGACACAGCTGATTACAAATGGACAAAATAACCACAATCAGTGTGACAGAATTTATGGATACTCTTAAATTCTGTGTTACTGTGCTCCTAATTTAGACCTGAACCCGTGCTGTTATCTTTGGTTGTCTTCTGTTTAGGCTGAAATTCTACACCAGCACTTTCATAGGTGGAACTTCAGTGACTTCTTCAGAAGAAAAACATTTTTTTTCTGTTGTTTTCAATTACTTTTCAATTATTTGCTGATTTCTCAGAATAAGAAAAAAAAAGTTTATACAATTTCCACTAAAAAGAAAATTGTGAGTATATTTCAGAGTACATAAGTAATAAGTATATATCAGGATATCAGAGGRAAGTGTTTAATAACATATTTGCTGCTTGGGAAGGGATGGAAATGGATTAGTGGCAGGGATTTATGCAGCCTAAGCTCTTGCCAGGATACCTCGCCTCTCAAAATGTCTGCATTTAAATAATGGTAATGCTTTCTTTTAGGAAAGTTCAAAGAGAGGGCCTCAATTCTTCATAAGATTGCCAAAAAGAAGTGCCAGGTGGAAGACGGCGAGAGGCGGAATGGACCTGCTAATCACGGTGAGCATCCCAGTGCAGACTCCCCACTAGCCCCTGAGTTCCCTCTGAGAGCTCACTCTGCTGTTCTGCTTGAAAATCCTTGGAGCCAAATTTCCCCTTCAACATAATTTGAGATAAGCTAGTAATAATTATTCTGATTACCTGTATGAAAAAGCATAAAACACAGGGAGGGGCTGGTCTAATTAAGACACTGTAATGACTCCCTACAGGGAAAATGCAGGAATGCAATGCTGATTTTGACATGAGAGAAAGAGGCAAAATTTGAAAACTCAGTGATTTTACTGAGCTTAGAAAGGTTGGCGCAGGGGCTGACCGTACTGTGTTATTTCCTCATAATTGGTTGTGCTGCACAAAACCTGGTTTGCTTCAGCCGTTCTGCACGTCCATAGCATCCCCAGGGACCAAGTGAATAGCTGTGGCAGCCACACCTGGTTTATAGCACTGCCAGCTTGTTTTCTGATTTGTTTTTGGTTTTTTCCCCCGTCCACATAGGTAATGAAATCTGCCACATATGCAGTTTGCACTGTTTTATAAATTATAAAGCAGGTTTCATCACTTTGTAGTTGATGGAGCCCTGAGAATTTTCCAGTGGTGAAGTCAACCCCCTTAGAAATTTTTGTGCAGGCATTTACTCTAAATTATAGATGAATCTTTCCTGAGGTTGAGAAACACTGCTCTAAGAATATAGAGATTTCAGGTGACAGCATTCTTGCCACAATAATAAAAAGAGCCTTCACATTTAGCATTTGATATGTGCATCTGCGAGTYGCAGAGAATTAGTCAGGCCTGCATATGCTACTCTTGTACAAAATCAGCTTACTATGTTTTCCCATTAAGGGTAGGAATGTATCTTTTAGTTCAGAAGTTCATACATTAAAAAGAAATCCTTACCATGAATCCTCTTTTCTCTCCCACTGCATGTTTTCTGCATTAGAAAACCAGATGCAAATGTGTCTGATAAAAGCTGAATTGTTTTATCAGTTGATACTTTCCCTGACCTTGTACTATATTTGGATACAGTCTGCCTGCAGCRTCAAGCAATTGGATGGGATGCTCCATTAATACACCATAATGCTGTATGTGGGGTTAAGAGACAGCCCAAATGCACTGAAATAATTACAGGCAGTCTGGCACTCCACTCAGATTTTTAATTAAGAGTAGTCTCAGGGTAGCAGTAATGCAACCACATAGCTGTATTTACCTCTGTGTGCAAGGAACATTGAACCCAATATAGACAGAGCTTTATAACCTTATATTATTCAAGGGATTTTTGGCCATTGATATTTTTGTCTAGTACATACCAAAAGAGATAATTATTGTTTAGAGATTTCAGAGACAGTCAAGGCAAGAATAAATTTGAAGAAACCTAGATTTAGAAACCAAAGSCTCTATTTTGTTCCTCTAATCTGTGTAAAGTTTTTGCATGAGGGCTATAAGACTGTTATGAAGGTATTGGATCATCCTTTTATTCTATTCCCATATACTTTTAGAAAAAGAAAAAATACAAATGCTG
This sequence comes from Nothoprocta perdicaria, assembly GCF_003342845.1. NCBI lineage: Eukaryota > Metazoa > Chordata > Aves > Tinamiformes > Tinamidae > Nothoprocta > Nothoprocta perdicaria. The sequence goes on along the minus strand of NW_020454139.1, from coordinate 2,148,580 downwards.
TTAGGAAGTAACTTTACTAATTGCAAAGGTATAATGCAGAATGCCTCTGCAGAGTTTGCAGAGATAACATATTATAAAAAATAATTATGTGGTTTTTGTTTGTTTGATATGCTGTATRCTGTATGAGTACAATGCTTTATGTCAGTTTTTACGTTAAATATTGACTTACCTTAAATAAAATGGCTTTAGCAAAAGTAAAGCAAAAGTAAATTAGTTAGGAGCACTGAATATTCTCCAAAGTCATTAAATAAATTTTAAATTTCCAGAATGTAAGTGCCAATAGGATAGTCAGYAACGTCACCACTGATCTGAACTGCATTCAAAATGTGCCAGAATTTCTCTCTCCCTTTTTTTGTGTATCATTAATATTTGATGACTTAGATATAACAACAATTTCTTTAAAAGTTTTGTTATGTAATATTTTGTTCTGTCATTTTCTTTCCTGTTTATGGATGATGACACAGAAAAAAGTGCAAAAGTGGAAGTTGCAGTAACACCACCAAGTGATTCAGGACCAGTGCAGAATGGGATCGCCCATAACGTCGAAGAAGAGGTTAATGTCTTTTTTAATTCTTTTCAATTTTAATTTTGGTAGATATATTCTGTGGTTGTTTCTGCTTTTCACTGAAAGTACACATCCTAATAGTAAGGAACTGTTGTTATGAACTGGCTATAATATGTTTAATCTTTTTTCTCAACAAAACCCAGTATATGAGAAAATGTATTGTCATATAAAGAAGTTTTTCTTGTGCCTCTTATGCCTTTCCATGTGAAGTAAGTCTCGTAGTTTGGAATGGATTTTTTTTCAGAAATATATTTCTATTTATCAGACAAGAAGTTATGCCCGTAGCACTTAATACAGCTAATGGCTACTGCTTGTCTGCTTGCTTATCATCACATTGCATAGAATTTGCTCTCTTAACATCTTACAGCATCATGAGGCTTCTCATGCAGTAATTCATGGCATAGCTAAAAGTAGTTACAAAAGAATGGTACAGGAACAACTTGGTTCATACAACTAACAAATGAATCCTAATGAGATATACCTATGCTAGTGTTTCTTGGACTCTCATTCATAAGACTTAAACTCTGCAAAAAAAAAAAAAAAAAAAAAAAGAACACTTAAATTTACTTATTTTAACATACACCTTTTGCAGACAATAGTAACTGACTAACTGTGTTTGTCACACATCTTTAGTAGGCGTGGTGGTGATAGCTTTAAARTTGGACTTGATGATCTTAAAGGTCTTTTCCAGCTATAGTGATGCTATGATTCTATGATCTACTGAAACAGCTGTACAGATGAGCTAACTTCTGTTCAGTGAAAATAAGCTGTCATTCKCAAGTACACTGGAGCACAAAATTGAGTCCTCTCAATGCCTTTCTTATGTATTGAAAAAAATAAGCCTTTTAAATCCCAAATACATCCCAAGTAGACAAATGAGTGGAAAAAATGCCAGTGATTGACTTTGCTAAACTTGGCACTGCCCTTCTAGTTATGAAGAACACAAACCTCACAGTCCCATAGAGGAAAACACTCGTTAAAGATAATATTTGGCACAGAAGCTTGTATAATAGTTATTTAATCTATAATGTTTGTGCAGCTGATTTCTCAGCTTTTTCCAAAAGCTATAGGGACACAAGAGTTACTGAAGAAGCTTGAGCAGTGGCAGGAGCTTCCCTTTGCTAGAAGCGGGGTGAGCTATCATGCTTTGGCATACAACTAAATCATGAAATAGGAAGACATTGGCTGTGTTTGCCTTTCATTAAGTAGGCTTGCTAGTCTAAATAAGAAACTATATTGACGTGCTCACCGTCTCAGCAATGTCACTAGCTGAGTAAAATTCTTTGCTTGAGAGGTACTGCAAGACACAGGAAAAAGGAGAAGYGGTAATGTAGGTAAAATGGTAAAATGCCTTCTTTGCCTCTATCTTTACTGCTAAGGCAACCCCCCATGAACTGCAGGGCTCAGGTGAAAGAGATATAAATGGGCTAGAGGAAGACCTTCTGCTGGTTGAGAAAGATTGGGTTAGGGATCACTTAGGCAAACTGGCCACTCAAAAATCTATGGGCCCAGATGGGATGCACCCAAGAGTGCTGAGGAATTGGCCGAGGTTATTGCTCARCCTCTCTCCATCATCTTTGAGAGGTCCTGGAGAGCAGGGGAGGTGCCCGAGGACTGGAAGAGAGCCAACGTCACTCCAGTCTTCAAAAAGGGCAAGAGGGAGGAGCCGGGCAATTACAGGCCGGTCAGCCTCACCTCCGTCCCTGGAAAGGTGRTGGAGCRGTTCATYCTAGAGAGAATCTCCAGGCATATGAAGGAGAAGAAGGTGTTGAGGAGCAGTCAGCATGGATTCACCAAGGGGAAGTCATGTCTGACGAACCTCATAGCCTTCTATGATGGGATGACAGGCTGGCTGGACGAGGGGAGAGCCATGGATGTTGTCTACCTTGACTTMAGCAAGGCTTTTGACACAGTCTCCCATAATATCCTCATACGGAAGTTCTGGGAGAGTGGACTAGACGAGTGCACAGTGAGGTGGATGGAGGGCTGGCTGGATGGCAGAGCTCAGAGGRTGGTGATAAATAGGGCCGAGTYCAGCTGGAGGCCTGTGGCCAGTGGTGTCCCCCAGGGGTCAGTGCTGGACCTGGTGTTGTTCAACTTGTTCACATGGACGAGGGCACAGAGTGCACCCTGAGCAAGTTTGTGGACGACACCAAGCTGGATGGAGTGGCTGACACTCCAGAGGGCTGCGCTGCCATTCAGAGGGATCTGGACAGGCTGGAGAGTTGGGCAGAGAGGAACCTCGTGAGGTTCAACAAGGACAAGKGCAGGGTCCTGCCCCTGGGCAGGAATAACCCCAGGCATCAGTACAGATTAGGGCTYGACCTGCTGGAGAGCAGCTCCRCRGAGAGGGACCTGGGAGTCCTGGTGGACACCAAGTTAGYCAKGAGGCAGCAGTGCCCTCGTGGCCAAGAAGGCCAATGGGCTCCTGGCTGCGTGAGGAGGATGTTGCCAGCAGGGGCAGGGAGGGGATCCTGCCCCTGTGCTCAGCTCTGGGGAGGCCAAACCTGGAGCAGTGGGGACAGCTCTGGGCTCCCCAGGACAGGAGGGACGTGGAGCTTCTCAGGGGGGTCCAGCGAAGAGCAACTAAGATGATTAAAGGGAATGGAGCATCTCTTGTATGATGAGAGACTGAGTGAGCTGGGCCTGTTTTCTCTGGAAGAGAAGGCTGAGAGGAGATCCAATTTACATGTATAAGTTCAGGAAGGCAGAATGTACGGAAGAAGGGGACAAGCTCTTTTCATTTGTGACCAGCGATAGGACACAGGGAAATGGCCATAAGCTGAAGCACAGGAGGTTCCATCTCCATGTGAGGAGGAACTTCTTTACTGTGAGGGTGACAGAGCCCTGGCACAGGCTGCCCAGGGAGGTTGTGGAGTCTCCTTCTCCGGAGGTCTTCCAAACGCGCCTGGACCCTGTGCCACATGCTGTAGGTGTGCCTTCTTGAGCAGGAAGGTTGGACTAGATGATCTCTAGAGGTCCCTTCCAACCTTGAATATTCTATGATTCTGTGGTATACAACTAACATTGTTTATTTATTTCTGTTGGTCACTTCCTAAACACAATTATCCCTCACAAAGAATATAATTTTTCTTGAAACAACTTATAACAGGAGAAGTTATCCAGTTTGTGCAGCTGTCTTCAAGACAGGGAAAAAATGTGGTAGGATGACTCTGAGAAGAGTACGTGTTTGCTTTACAAAACTAGAAATGGAAAAAATGACAAGATAATTATGGCCATTTGCCAGCTGGTGCACCAAATATGGACAGATATCTTTAGTTCTTCATTGCTTACAGACAGTTTTGAACTCAGAAATAGGAAAAAAACAGTGAATCAAAACCAAAAGTTCTAAAAGAGCAAGATAGTTTTTGACATCCTGAATAATCATATAATTATAATGAATCTCCTGTGGAATGAAGAACAAAGTAGAATGTTTAATTATATTTTCTGCTAGTCATCCAGGCTGACAAGCCACATAAAATATCTTTATCAGACTAACAAAATATTTTGCTTAGGTAAACAAGATGAGTATAAGCTATTTTTTAAAAATTTTCATCACTGTACTTTTGCAGTACTTTAACACTGAGTTTTTTAAAATATGTACAAATCAATTCTCAGATCTATCTGGAGTCACCACTCCTGGTGGTGACTATCAGATCTATCTGGAGTCACCACTGTAGTGAAATACATCCTTTTTTTTTTAATTTAGCAAAAAAAAAGTAAGATAGACAAAGCATAGCAAGTATTTTTCAGACTTCTATTCCTACCACTGATGATATGGTGATATCACGATGGCATAGTTTGGCACAATCTGTTAAGTTGTGCAGAAATTATGTGGGGTATACAAAAATTCAAATAGATATGCAGGAAAGAAATTTAAGAATTTAAGAATAAAACTGATTTTGCCTCATAAGATTTTTGTCTTAGTCTGTTCAGTAGAAACATTGATAGAAAGCAATCATAAGTAATCGTATCTCACAGGCAACAGCGACCATATGCTATCTTTTTGCATCATAACGAAGGATTTTTGAGTTAGTTTAGAAATCTGCAAGGTCAAGCAACTTCATCATCCAAGACAATGGTTTTGATTTCAAACAACTGCAGGATGAGGACATAAATTTTTTTCAGGAATAAATTACTCAGCAATGTCATCCCCCTTTCTCCTACCAATTTCTGCTAGATGTCTCAAATTTTCAGTAAGGCATGCTTGGGGACTCTTATGTTAAATTCAGCAAGCTTTAGGATATTCTGAAAATATACCATGCTGTGTCAGAGGTGGGATGCATTATTTACTCTTATCAGGGTCACAAAACAGACTGAGCAGAGAGGTCTGTGGTTGATGCAGGAGTGATTCTGCGGTTCCAGCTCTGCCAATCCAAAAGAAAGGATTTTAGGTACATCTTGTCACTATAACAGATAGCTATCCCCTAATAGCATTCTGAGACAGGACGTGCTGGCTCCTTCCCTRGTGGCTTTTGTAATTCTGGCTTCTTCCAATGATAACTGGACAGTTGCTGCTATCTCATGCTATTTCAGTTATTGATATGCTGAAATCTGTTTTGCAATTTTTATCTATCTATAATACACATATATATGTATAAAGGATTGTATACATACATATTTTACAAGCTGTAATAATAATTGTGTTCTATGTATTTAGAAATAAAAATAAATACATTTCTTTAGCACTTAGGACCTTACTTTGCTGTGAKATTCTATTCATACTTTCAAATATACAGTGATCCTTCTTCAATATATTGTATATTGCCTTTCTATTTGTACCTAGCCTCTTGGTATGCTTTCCTCAGCTGTGTTGTCACCCTGAAACTAGCTATGGACCTCTTGAAATACATGGTCAAAGTTAATAAAACAGAGCAGATCACACAGAARGGTAGGAGATGACAAACAGATAGGGAGGCAGAGAGATATAGACAGTAAAAAGAGCAAGAATAAAGWTCAGGAGGGACAAAAGCAAGAAAAACAAGATCTTCTCCTTCTCCCATTGACATGCAAGGTAAATCTGTTCACTTCAACCAAAGCTTGCACATAGGTGAGGTCTGCCTGTTTCCAAAATATCCAATAGCTTCTTAGCTGTTTATCCTCCTCAGGAAACAAGAAAGAGAAAAAACAGAAACAGATGAATTCAGCACTCTTCAACTTCCTTCTGCTTATATATTGCCTTCATGGGCACTAATAGGATTATTCCTGTTTTGTAATAGTGTAAGCAACAACAGGATCGGATCAGAGCATTCACACAGCCTTTTCTAGTGACAGTTAGAATTAGAGGCAGGGAAATTGGTCATTGCCCTCYTGAGACTTCTTTCTAGCTTTTCCAAACTGTGTGCAGATGCTTCATGTCTCTAAGAAATAGCATGCTCTAAAAGACAATGGCAACAGTTCTAAGCACCTTTGTTCAGGGAAGTAATAACAAGAGCAGTTAATGCCAGATAATCTTTAGCAAGAGCTTCTCCTCCTCTTCTTCCCTCAAGAAGTGGTTCTTTACAGTGTAGTCCTGCCCAAMAAACTCTTTAACTTTAGTCTTTTTATAAACAAGTATCCACATATGACCTTGAACATTATTTACCTCTGCTTCATGAAAAAAAATGTTCTGGTAGATTGAATTCCTGAGGATTTTTCTTTACCTTGATTCAAAAAGAAGCATTGTTGTCCCAGAATTCAGAAATGTAGTATGAAAATCACTTCTCACTTTCACACTTGTATATGTCCAAAGAAATGTTTTGTGACCCATAAATGCTGCTTAAGCTAATATATTCCTTCCTCATGGGAGACAGTTTACTTTTAACATCTTCACATCCCAGTGATATTCATTTAGACTTGAAAAGACTGGAGGTACTCTCYTTCTGGGGTAATCAAGCTGTAAATTTGTATTTGGGAAAAACTGTCCTGAAAAACATTGGCTGGGGTAAAGCTGAATGCTGAAATCATTCAGTATTTCTAAAATGTGTTTGCACTGAGGATCTAGAAGATGTGCTTGGGGACCTAATTCTTTCTCCTCCACTATGAAGTTTCACTATGAGCTTTACAATTTTCCCTCTTGCAGAAGAAGCACAGTTGTACCAGCCTGACAGCCTGCTTCTCATGAAGTCATGAGATGACTGGCTTGGCAGATGAGGCGAGAGCTGTGGGTGTTGTTGATCTCAAYTTCAGAGTTTTGACGTTGTCTCCATAACATCCTCATAGACRAGCTGTGCAGGCTGAATAGGGGTCAGTGCAGTGGACTGAAAATGCTGCCAAAGAGAGGTGTGATCAGCCACACAAATTCTAGCTGGAGACCTGCCATGGGTGGTGTTCCCCAGGACCTGGTACCAGTACTGTTTAACATCTTCATGAATGACTGGATGATGGGATGGAATGCATTTTCAGTAAGTTTGTAGATGACACAAAACTGAGAGGAGCGGTTAAAACACCACATGGTTGCCTTGCTGTTGAGAAAGTCCTTGACAAGCAGGAGAAATAGAGATGAACTTCATGCAGTTCATCAATGGAAATTTCCAAGTCCTGCTCCAGGGTAGGGAGGGTTAACCCAGTGYGTCAGGACAGACTGGGGGTTGTCTGGCTGGAAAGCAGCTCTACGGAGAAAGCCTGGCATGGCCTAGTGGATAGAGAGCTGAAGATGATCCAGCAATGTGTTCTTGTTGCAAACGARGACAACGTATCATGGGGTGCATTAGGCTGAGTCTTGCAGGCTGAGTTGATTCTTCTGCTTTGCCAGTGAGACAAATCTGGAATGATGGATCCAGTTCTAGGATCCCAGAGCTATAGAGATAGGGAGCTACTGAAACAAGTGCAGCAAAGGACTGTGGAGGTGATGAAAGGAGTGGGACATCTCTTATCTGAGAAAAGGCTGAGAGAGACTTAGATACAAGCATCTTAATAATGGGCCATAATTTCATAAATTAAGTACTTTAAAAAATATGTACATCACAATGATAAAGAGAATAAATCCATTTTACTTACATAAAACCCTTAACTTTAAAAGTATGATATTGAATGCACACCTCCTATAAAGGGAAGACCCAAGCTGAAATTGGAAGAAAAGAGAAAAAAAACTTTTTTGTTTATTTGAATTTTGGAGTATTTGTAAATTAAATTTCTCTTTAAAAAGTACATCCCTCCAAATGTCATTAGGTCTTTTTCTTTGTTCAAGGCTTTTCTTTTTTCTTCATCTTAATATATTCTCTGAGTCTTATTCTTCATCCTTTCATCCTTTTTTCACTGTCTAAGACCTCAAGACAGAGTAAAGGACACTGTCAATTAATGACTCTCACAAGAGTTCATGCAGCAGAGTGAATTGCACTTTTCCTTTTTCTTTTTCTTATTGATTTTCTCTTTTGTCTTTGCCAAACTTCACCATCCTTTTTGGTTTTTGGTTGTTTTTTTTTCATATTTCCCAGTCCCTCAGTTCGATTCTTCCTCCACTCTTATCTTCCAGAAACTCATCTCTCCATCTGCTTCTTGTTGGTCCAAGCCTTTGCTCAACAGGGTAAACTCTGTTTTGCTGCTGCTTGCAGGATTTTAAATTCAGAAAATCCAGAAAATGYCCCCTGCAATCCATTTGCTTGTCCAAGACAGGTATATTCACCTATTSCCATTTTCAAGGGAATCAGTAGCAGATCCACCTCACACTTTGGTAAAATCTAGATCAGCTCTGGGAAAGGCAGYGAGCTGCAATCTCCTTCTGAATCCCTAAGCAACACCGCCAGGACCAAGACTGCTTCCCACCACAGAGTCTATAAAACACTGAGCTCTAGTTGCAACCTCCCTCCCGCTTTCCCTCCTGCCAGATATTCAGTCTGCCTCTTGGGTTTTGTTCTACTTTTTGAATTCTTCCTTTTAACCTTTAGCAAGTTGTCCCAAAGTGGAAAACTCAGTAGTACAGCACTTTATATTTATAGATTAGTACAGAGCATGTATGGCAAAATGAAAGAAGACTGAAAGGGCACAGACAGTATCTCATTAAATGTTTTATGGGCTGCCCCACAGAGAAGTGATCTTTGGAAAAGTCCAGCTGCCTTTCGCCCTACTGCCAGCCTCCAAACAGACATTTGCTTGGGTTTAGTCATAATCTTTCTAACCTGTGGCTCTCCTAAAAATATCTTCCAATCTGAAGATAACACCTTCTCCTCCTCCCACGCACACATACGCGCACATACACACACGCACACTTTTGCCTGTTCCCATGGAAACCCCATTGGAAAATGTTTACATGCCAGCCGCGTTAGAGAGAACTTTTTCAGTTCTAAAAGACAACTTAGATGTAATAAGAAAACACCACTAACCCATTTATTCTTCTTGCTGGATCTAAATTCCCCACCTGGCAGCTGCAGGGGAGAGTGTTTTTTGCTTTGCCCGCAAGAGAGCAGTCGTCGAGCTCTACATTTCAGGACAGAGATCCCCTCTGCCTAGGAATACTCCTTCCCCCTGCACCAAATTGACATGATCTGAACCTAAGTGGTGTTGTGTTCCCTGTAATGGGCTGTGATTCTTGGAATATATTAAACATTTCTGTTTTGCAGAGCGGGGGTGAGGAGTTGACAGCAGCCTTTTTTGTAAGGCACTGATATATTCCAGCATGTTTGGGGTTTCTTTGGTTATTAAAAGGATGTTCTCCAGTGCCTGAAACTCTTTTAAGTTGCCGCATGCAACCTCAAATGAATGCCTGCCTCTGATTTGCCAGTTTAGTTCTTTGTAACTTAATGAGATTGCACTAATGTCAGAAGGGATTGATCTTTATTTTTTTCAAGGCTACTGAGTTGCCTTTCCTGCATTTTCTTTGTGTCCTACTATRACCATTGAAAATCAGAATGGTCAGCTGCATCTCTTTATGTCCTTAGCTATAGCTTCCACTGATGGGCTAAGTGTAATTTTGAATATTATTTTATTTTCCAAATCTCTGAGGAGTACAACATGGGCAAGGAAAACTGCATGAAGGCTCAGAGAACTATGTTTTCAGATATTTGCAGGTACGGACAGTTATAACAGTATCTGGAGCAAAAGCCAACCCATGCCTTGCTCATTCCCACAGATTCTGCTGAAAAGGTGGCTCTTTTCAGCCGGAGGGCAGAGAGCATTAGCACAAATTAACTGTGTTGAGGAGAGTGACCTATATAAGCAGAACGCTTTCTGAAAGGGAAGACATTGAATTTTACTCCAGAATTCTCAAGGAAAGACATTGTCTTAGCTACTTATATATTGGTGACTACCACTCCAGCATAGTAGCTCGCCTGCCTTCATGTATTTTTCCAAATGAGATGTAACAGTTGCAGCAGTTCTAGATAAACGAGCAATCCAGGTCATGGAGAAGAAGCTTGAAGCAGAGACTTGAAGCAGAGTCACAGTAGTGCTCTAGTTGCCTCTGTCCTCTGTCTTGCTAGTGAAATAAATTAATATGATATTTGCTACACTAAAGAAATGAACTCAGCACCAAACAACAATATTTAAATTACATAGATAGCAATTTGAGACATTGTGTTTGTTTCTTGATTCACTCATTGCGTAAAGTTGGCTTGTACTTTAACTTCTCACTTCCAAGAAAAAAAGATAGTTAAGCAGCCTTTTGCAGTATTATCAGGTAAAGAAATTTTTATATCTAGGGGATATCTAGGCATGAGCAAACCGAACTTCAAGTAGTCCCTATCTGCAATTACCTTTTTCAGGGAAGACCTGATGCTACTTCTGTGCTGATTAACCATATAAAAAGCTAGAATCCACAAGAAATGTACAAACATGAGAATTTTTCAGTCAGTTCTTATTCATCTCAGTTATGTCGTTTAGACTAGCAGAATTAGCCTAAAATACACGTCTGCAATTCATATCGTATTGCTGTTATAAGAAATGGACCAGTTGGCAAATACTGACATATTATTTCAGGCAGGTTTGAAGTGGTTCATTGGAGTTGTTTTCCGTGTTTTCCTACTGCTAGCTAAAAGATGTAGAAGTACAGTTGGTTGGTGTTATGCTAGATAAACAACTGTTTTTACTTAGATAATTTATTTTGAGCATAAGCATCTAGGGAGACAGCTATTTTCTTCTGTTTGCCAAAAGCAGTGACTACATCGTGGCTTTGGCAGATGGAGTATGCTATAAGGTGTTGTTTGTAAACAAAAGAGTTATTGATGGAATGTCACCCACCATATGTTGCCATTGTTTATATAATGTGAAACACATAGTCAGTTCCTGTCTTTGGACAGATTTTCTTGGGAAATAGGGGAARAAGGTCAGACTCATCACAAGCAAAACAATGTGAGTTTTCTTCCAYGGGATTACAGAGAAATAGTAGATCTGCATGCTTGGGTAAAGAAGTCATGAAAGATGGAAAGGAGGGAGATTTGATACCTTTTTCATTGTGTGGCATGCATTACATACAGGAAGAAATGAAGTAGCAAGAATAGGAATAGGAATATATATAGATTAGTTTAAAAGAAAATGTTAGAACTGTACTAGTTACGGATATTAAAATGGAATATATAAGAAAACTATATCTTTAATCTCATCTCTTCAAAATARGGAGTTGCATCTAGTCGTTTTGTTATTTTCAGATCTGCCTCTGTACTGCTGCTAGAATATGCAAATGGCACATTTGCCTATTAGAGAATTCATCTGATTATTGCTGTCATTTTTTTACACTACAGTGATATGTCCAGCCCATTCAGACAAGACTATAGACATTATGTGTAGCACTGCACAACTGTGTGTAACAGAAAGACAGTCCCCAGCACAAGTGTGAACAATGGAGAGTATAACATGGAAATTTCATGGAAAGACATCAATGAATACTATAATCCTAACCTAATCACAATATTTTACTCTCTCCCATCTCCCCAGAACACTTTGTACTTTCCAGTGTGCCACACACAAACCTAGCTTAGGAAAAGTCCTCCTGATGTTCATACTAGTTAAAAAGGAAGTTATGCTCATGCCAATGACTTTTGGAAAGAATAGTATTGTTTTTAGTGACAATTTAGATCACTTAGAATTAACTTTATTTGTGGTATAAATAAGGTGTAATTTCATTATCATATTCTGAACTATCTTTTCAGACACAATCAGTAAAGTGGACTTACAGAATGTAGGAATGGTGTGTTTATCTGGTTGACATAACATAACCTGTGTTTTAGTGATTTACAGCATTTACATTTAAGTTCAAAGTAGACTCAGTGTAGATACTGCAATATCCTCAAAGCTCATAACATCAATTAACACAGCAATATGTTCCTGTCTAGCATCTTTTGAGCTGGTTAGCTTCTCAAGGGATTGAGTTGCATACAAGGAATTCACAAGTTGCACAAGAGATTGAATTTTGTGGTAGGACTCACTGCCTCCTAAGCTGCCCCAGAATACTGCAGATTTGGCACGGTGATGGCAGAGAGACCATGAACTGGCAGAGGCCTGTGGTCTTCCAATCCAGTACCTGAAGTCCAGGCAGAATACCGGAAATGATTTAAAATGGCACCGGCTGGTCTGTGTGTACGCAACTGAATACCAGCCTTTATGTCACATTATCTTTTTCTTTTCTTTCTTAGCATAACATAATTAATGTTGCACGTATTGAGTTCAGTCGGAATTATACAGACTAAAAATAGAAATCATACAGATCAAAAAATCAAAACTATAATTTCAGTATTAATTACTATAAACTGCAAGTGCATATGTTCAGGATACACACTGTCAATAGCTGAATTGAGACAGTGCAAGCATCTCTGCCATACTCCATGCTGTGTCACTTTAGGTCACTCCTGCTTATTCTAGAGCATGGCACATTTGCAAGATTTAGCTGTTGTAAAAATTCTTTCATTTTCTTTCCTTCAACTTCAGAATCACATTAAAATCTTTGAGGGCTACATTTGCAAGTGGATTGAACTTTAGTTTTACTGATTTGGGAAACATTAGTACGTGAAAATCAGATGCTGATTCTGATTTGTGAAATAAGGAACAAAGAGCTAGGCTGTAGCTTGCATAATGCACTCTGGAGATAAACTAGCAAGGAAAATGTGTAAAATCCCTACTGGATTTTAACTGGAGCTTGAGTTTCTATTTTGGAGGACATTATCAGGGCAGACAGATGAGGCAAAACAACTTGAAGTTAAAATATCTTGAACAGATGGACCAAGTTTCTCTGGGATGCATGTGCCAAGTCTCCAAATATACTCTTTAATGCTGTTTGTATAGTGACTTTGGTATTGCCAGTGTGTTCATGATAGCCTAGCACTATTGGCAAAGACAGTAGATGAGAATAAGGCCCAGGGTTGAAGTACTGTGTATACCAGTAGAGTATTGCATGAACCAATCAGGTATTAGGTAATTAAGTATTAACTTCTCTAATTTTTGCTGATTTATGTACAAACTCAGTCTAATATGTAAAGTTTTTGTTGTGATTAAAAATGGTCATTAATCATGGCTAATTTCCAGTGATGCTAATTCATAAAATAGTCATGTAGAACTGCTTATGAAACAGTCATTTGCGGAGGCTTATTCCTGCTGAGTCTGCTGCCTGGATTATGCAGAAACCACTCAGATGGAGTTACCTAGGCAACCCTTCAATTGCTCCTTTTGTGTTCAAATATTACTTCCATCATCATATTTCAAAGCTCAGCATCCTGCTTGGTTTGATTTGCCTAACCCTACATTGTCTACCAGAGGGGAAGGGGAATAGATACGATTTTAAGAAAGTAACCGGCAAACTCCTGCACCTGCATCTGAATGGTCCCCCAGAAAAGTGTCAATAAACTAGAGAAGTGAGACACTGAGCATCTGTCTTCTTTGGTGAAGAGCTGGAAGCTAAAGGTAGCTCCTAAGCTGCTAAGGAGCTTCTTGAAGCACTGTGATTATAATGAATCATGTTCTRTATGTGTTTTAAAAATCTTTCAATGATAGTACCTATCATAACCTCTTCAATTTACTGTCATCTTATGATTGGGAGTTACACAAAGTGTAGAGTTAACAGAATACAGTCTTCTGTTGACATCAGAACATAAGCGTCAGAGCAGCTGCATCCTGGCCCTGTGTCAGGAGGAAAAATGAGTTTGTTTCCCATTGTTGGTGTAAGGTGATAAAGTTGTATAGCTGTATGACTGACAAGTCTGAGCCGAGAGCTGGTCTTTGCTTTTCCAGGGATTGATCGGCTCATAATATATCAACAGCTGAATAGTTCAGGAGTTCATCATTCATCTTTCTGTTATTCTATTCTCTGGGGCAAGTTAGACCTGTGTGCAGTTTGGGGCACATTGTCTAGCTGTGATGTGTGACATGGCTAAATGAGCCAGGAAGAAAAAAAGTGATATTAAAATGGTCTGAATCATGCTCCCTTGACTTTCCTTCTGCAGTAATCTCAAGGGGCTGCACCTCACCAGCAGGCTGGGTGACAGAAAAGGCAAGGGAAGATGAATGTAGCAGCCAAAAGGCTTTCTGTCATTGGAAATGATCACAGTACATCTGCTCTCTAGTGGACATAACACGTGAAGAGCATAACACGTGAAASGAGGTGAAAGATTAGTGTGAAGATCAGCTCTCAGCTACACCAGTGAGGGAGGAATGTCATTTCTTTAGTTTTAGCACCAAGCTGTTAAGAAGACTGCTGGGTTGTGGCAGGTCTAAAGAAGACACATTCTGGCTGCATGTGAGAAAAACATCCTCCCTCAAAGGCAGCCGAGCAGCGGGGCTGGGCGAGAGAGGCTGGGCTGTCTCCGTCCTTGCAAATTTTCAGACTTTATTTTACCAATTGGGCAAAGACCTGAACAACCTGGACTGTCTCCACAGCAGAACATGCTTTGRACAGGGGGAAAATGGGAACCTCTTAAAGTCATTGACAGCCCGRATTGCCTTGTGGTCCTATGAATGAGGAAAAAGTACTTCAATGTGTATTACATGTATATAGGTATATATGCACACATATGTGGTCAGTCTTGATGCAGACCAGACTAGTTTTGATTTTTGATCAAACTATCAATGTCCATGAGAGAGGGTGTGTAGGAAGGCACATCTGAGGCACTAGGTGGATGAGAGGCCACCCAAGGAAGAAGGCCTGATGCTGGTCCCACTAGGAGCATGGATGCCATCAGAGATGTCCTTGACAGGTGGTGCTGGAGGGATATATTGCGGTTACTGAAGTATAGTGGAGTCCTGAAAGTTTTTTAAGCTTATTCATCCCCTTTAATACTTTGTTCACTGCTGTTTTTCTCACAGAATGAAGAAGAGGATGAGGACCAGCCTCTCAGCCTGGCCTGGCCTGACACCCTGCGCAAACARATCACCTACCTGATTGTTTTACCCATTGTTTTCCCACTGTGGGTTTCCCTGCCAGATGTCAGGAATCCTGTAAGTAGCCCTTGTTTTAAATCAGTGTCTTTTGTAGTGTAGGGGTTGCTGAATGCTTGAAGCCAAAGAAGGACCATGGTGGATTTAAGCAGAAGTAAAACTAATGTTTTCTGACTTTTTTTTTTAATGGTTCCTTGTGTGAAGAAGATGCCACAATAGAATTATAGAGTAAATGTCACTCTTCAAGTGGATGCTTATGGGCAAGTGGAAGATAACAGCTCTATGAATATTGCCATTTGTATTAATCAATATTTTATCATACATTGGAAAAGCTCTTAAAACTTTGAGTAGCTTTTACATCTGTGTTTCTCCCCTGAGCATTACTTAAGCAATGAGGAAGTCAGCCCAACAACAATACCATAAAGGGTAAAACTGGAAAGTCAAAGACTAGATTTTCTGTGTTTAAAAGTAATGGTATGCATTATTCTTAAAATGTATATTCTACTAGCCCTGTACAGCAATTCTTATTAAAGGGCGATTTTGTTTCAAGAAGGTGTGACTAAAAATTGAGTAAAGGACACCTTTGTCTTCTATTTGTCGTCCTTTAATTTTCATATTAGGATAGGATCAAGAAGGTTTTCCAAGTGCAGAACACTTACTAATTCTGCCCAAACATGGCTTGAAGTCATGTAAGATGGTTTATTTAATACAGATGACTTACTGTGATAAAGTGTCAAATCCGACTTCTTTTATATTCACATATGCAAACAATAAGAGAATAATAGCTAGGAAAGCTAATGGAAAGTTTTAAAAAAAAAAGAAGTCAGTCACTAAAAGAATCCTTTAGAACTGCTTTAATCTCCTCCTTTTTGAATCAAAAATAGACTTAAACCTCCAGCAGGAGAAGGTTGTGCAATGTGCAAGGTTATAAATCAATACTCTGATTTCTCTTTTTCTTCCATCACATTTCCCATCCCACACAGTGAAAAACTGCAGTTCAGTGACAGAAACAAGCTAAAATAAATGTTTTCATTTGTTTTTAGATAATGGTTTCTCTAAGGGTAGAAACCAACATTTTCTCCTACTTTCTTTAAGCTTTCAAACAGCACTGATAAATATTTTTGTCTGATAATACAAAAGAGCATACTACATGAWTTCCAAGATTATTTATTTCTATATTTATGCCCTCATTATGTTATTCAAAATCATTACTGTATTATTTTTCTTCATAATTTGTTCTAATATTAGCAAGTATTGGTAAGAAATAAATGTATGCAATATTTTGAATTTAAAAATTCTGATGCTGACATTAATGGCCTTTGCAATCTTTTTTCTTTCTTCCTCTTGAAGATTTGTAAATGTCCAGTGTTCAATACTGTGTAGATGAGATTAGTCAGAATAATGGGCTGCGAAAGCCGATGTCTGGTGAATTCGCATACAATATTGTTCACAAAACAATGCAGGCATCCAGGATTGTTCACAAAAAACGATAGTGTGCTGACATCATGGAATTAAAACACTCTGCCATAACATAAGAGATTGGCATATTTGCATGTGCCAGATATGTCACTGGGCAGCCAAGTTTTAAAATTTCATTCACTGAAAGGAGTAGCTTGTTAGACAGGAACAAAAGAGAGTTGCATACTGTGTGCAGTTTGTAATTACGTGCAATAATAACAGAAGAGGTAACAAGCTGTATCAATGTGACAAGCTGTTTGCTGTGAACTTCACTGTCAAAGATTAAACCAGATGGTTGCATCAGCCCTCATGCCCAGCTGTCTAACTTTTCAAGGAAGCTTCATTAGTGTGTTTGTCTCTAAAAGACTCTAGCTTGTACTTGTGTGCATTCCCCTTCCCTTGCCTAAAGAAAACAAGGCCGGGCTGCACAGCTCAGCATATGCTTCAGGAAATAACTTTATGTTTGGTCTCTGAGGCAAAAGTTAAAGCAAATCTCCACCAATGCTTTAGTAGATTTTGTAGGCAGGCTTAACATCCGGGGCCTGGTTTGCAAAAGGGGATAATTTTAGACAGAAATTCTATATCCTCAAAATAGCATGTGAGCATATATAATGAACCCTGTGGGCTAAATATTGATTTGAGAGACCATAAGGTGTTTTGGACATCCTTTTCAAAAATCTGCTGCCCTCACAGAGTCTCCTTAAGTCCCAAAGTGTATTTTATCACAGCTTAGTGGGAAAGTTTTGACACTGTGGACACTTGCACATGGTGTCAAACCATGTACTGTCAAACCATGTACACTTAAAACAAGCTGCACTTAGCTCCAGAAAAGCCAGAAAGACCAGCAAAGTTATTTCATATACAAGACATCTCATTATGAAATTGGTAAAAATACTTGCACCTTTACTATACACTGGAGTACAGATATAGATATTTGCATTTATGAACTGTAGATTATGTATTAGCTCCTATAATTCCTCCAGTGGTTCAATAGCTGACTTGTTTTAGTGTGTGCTTATCATCTCAATTATACCTCAATAGTAAATTCCTGTTTAGAAATTCTTCTATCAATCCTGTTTCCAGAAGCAGGCGTGCTCTGGGGAAATTTCATTGTTAGCCTATCATTGAGATATTTGTTAAAATGATGGATATTTTTACTGTACTAATAGCTCATTTCACCAACGGCTCTACAAGGGCCATAAATACAGCTGCCCACCTCTAACAGCTAGAGCCACCGAAACTTTGATTGGATGTGTGGGTAGAAATCAGAGAGCATCTCCCTTGCCACAGCCACAGGGCATTGCCTCTGCCTTCGTGACCCGGACCAAAAAACCCTCTCTTTGAGCCTGGCACTGTTGTCGTTGGACCCATATAGGGCAGTTATTTGTTCCCATTAAGGACCAAGAGACACGACTAAGGTGAACGTATGGAGACGCGCTGTTGCCAAGGGGACCAGGACACGATGTTCCCTCGTAGATCTAGTTACTGGAGCAGGTTTCTGAGTAATCAGATTTAGCCRCTGTCAAATATGGATGGAAAATCAGAGAAGGCATGCAGATAAATTCATGCATGAGACAAATGTATGATTCATTCAGGTTAAAGGTAAAGATGTCAGTAATGAGACTGGCTAAAATTTAGAGGATTACTTTGTAAAATACTAAACACTCATTATGTTGCAGTGTCAGGCACTCAGGAAAGAAAGAAAGAAAAAGACTTCACTTTTTCAACATACTTCTGTCATGGTGGTTACTTATTTTTTTCAAATTTTTTTCAAATATTGGCAGGAATTCAACACAGAGATGCACCACAATATATGTACTTAGGGTTACTGACGGACAGGATTAATACCAATCCAGCAGATATACAGCGAAGCTACAGAATTATTTTTCTTTTGTTAAATGAAAATAGGATACAAACGGAATGATACATGTTTTTCCCCCATTTTCTGTTCTGTTACCATGACCACAACCGAACCAAGTGGCAGTAAACTGGAGTCTTTGTCTTGGCAAGGCAAAGATCACAGCTCTGAGAGATAGAGAGAAGCATTGCTCTGTGTCGTTTCTGACTAATTCTTGTAGGAAAATGCTGAGAACTAACAGCTCTGCATATTGCCAAGAGCTTGGAAGTTATACTGAGATAAAACTCAAAAAAGTTGTTAGTCATTACAAAAGAAACATGATTACTAATATACTCTGAAAATAAGATGCAGCATCAGAAAATAATCAATAGTCTAATTTGAGCTTTTTGAAGAATAATCATCTTATGCAAATTGCATAGCAGCATCTAAGGAGTCCGTTCTTGATTTCACCTCCTGTAATAGGTACAAGGTTTAAATTTTGGACTTCTTGAGCTTAAATGCTTTCTCTTTTAAAACAGATAATTAAACTGTTAAGTCTATGAAAGTACTCATAACCCTGAACTGCTTCTTATCAGTTAATTAAGCTGGAGGAGAATCAGCTAAGACAGGCTGGGTCTTATACATGCTGCAAAGTTACTGACTCATAATTCCCAGCCATCCAATTCTCCATATTCTGTGGATGTCCAACCTGGATAAGCAATATGTGATTATTTTACAAGAACTCATGCTGATAGAGCATGAGGTTGATGAACAAGATTGGGAAGAAGTGACTGAAATAAGTAACTAATATGAATATATTCCATCATTGGCTGCAATACTACTATATATTCAAATCTTAATGTTGATATAGCAGACAACAAAAAATAAAATGAAGCTATTTTGACATGATACTGACTTCAGATTTTTTTACTAATTTCTCTTCAAAACAAAGCATATCAAATGTGTGTTTCTGCTAATTAAAAACATGAAAACGTTTTCCCAAGAATGATTAAATGCCATATCAAAGTTTAAATGTATAATTTTTAGCTTGGTGCTCTGACAACTGACTGTGAAAACTGATACACAACAAAATTCATGCAAAAAGGACATAAAATCACTCTTAACTATTGGAAAACACTCTTTTTGCTTATGCATAAGGTCATTCATAATCTTTTATTCTGCTAAATATATATGTAACATAAGGGAATGTAATAGGTATATAACAACAGTATAATACATATTCTTGTTGGAAGGTGAATCTTCTCATAGACATAGAATTTATAAGTGAAGCTGATGGAAGAACAAGTCATGGGTAAACATATCAGTAAGGGCAGTAATTTTCTGAAGTTCATGATATTTATTTTGATCATCTGATGATGATCATAACAAATGATTAGAATAGATGATCAGAATAAATAAGAGGTCACCTAAGGAGAGAATAAAAATACAGCACATMGACTTTTAATATAGTTGTTCACTCTTTCCCTTTCTTTCTGTTTCAGAAGTCAAGAAAATTTTTTCCAATCACATTTTTTGGCTCAATCAGTTGGATTGGATTTTTTTCTTACTTAATGGTCTGGTGGGCACATCAGGTAAGATGGTGTTGCACTAGTACAAATTATAAGCCCTGCATTATGTTTTACTCTGCAAGGAATCATTTAGAATCAGAGTCCATCCTCTTCCTCGTGCTGAGCAGCATTTTACGTTAGGAAGAGCAACAAGGAATTAAGTAAATCACTACCCAGTACATGGAAAGTAGATCARAGACTGTGCTTGCCCTCAACATCTGTTTGATCTTTCTGCTGACATCACCACCATAAGCAGCCACTTGTCAATATCTACAGGCCCTTTTTTGACATTCCAACATTTCTTTCCCTGAAACTCATGGAACATAGTGAAAACAAACAATTCTCCAATCATGTCTGTAGTCACTGCACTTCCCAGCTATAATATCAAGTCAGAGATTAGCAGTAGAGTGCAAACCTTCTAGCAGAGAGAATCTAAAGTAGAGAGTGTACACAGAAGAAAGTAAGGTACAGTAGAGAGTAGAGAGTGTTTTCCCACCATAGGACTTCAACATATATTTTTGCTGATTTTTACTCCATGTCTTTCAGGTTGGAGAAACCATTGGTATTAGTGAGGAGATCATGGGACTGACTATTTTAGCTGCTGGAACGTCTATTCCTGATCTAATTACCAGTGTTATCGTAGCACGTAAAGGTCTAGGGGACATGGCTGTGTCCAGCTCTGTTGGAAGTAACATCTTTGACATCACAGTGGGGTGAGTTCTACAGCAAGAAAATTGTGGCTATTTTATTAAAAAGTTTTGTATTCATAACATGTTGTCCTGGTTTTGCCAAGGCATTAACTACAACATTTTTTGCTATTGTTTATAGAATAGAATGATGCAAACATCATTCACTGTGTTATTATTTCACATGTTCAGAACTTAATAGATATTTACATGACAAGCTTGTTATAGATTAATTTGTTGCTYCGTTCTTTGTTTCACACATCACAGAACTGCCCATGCAAGCAAATTATGCTTGGGAAGTAGCGTTCCARGAATAACTTTTTGAAGTCTTTTATGCTTCTATCAGGCACTTTATTGCTGTTGTTCACTTATGTTTCCATTCACTGTGCCTATTTTAGAGCTTTCTTTATAATTGCAGATCAGAGAGCTATTCACTGCCTCTACAGTGTCCAGCAGGTTTGCTGTGAAAATAAACAGAATGTCACTGACTTGCCTAGCTTTTMTAAGCTGTTGTTGGCATATGATTTTTTAATAAACCTGGAAAAACCCAAATTGCAAACCAGTTCTCTGTGAACACTGAGGCTCCATTGTGTAGCTCTGACAATATGGAGCAACATAAGACTGTGCAGAAATGAGCTACTTTTATATTTTACTGCATGCAGGAAGCCTTTATATCTGCTGCAGACCATAAAAGCTTCACAGCAGCATGAGAACAATGATGCATGCCTCAGTATTTCAAAAGTGTGCAGGAAATTTTCAGCCAAATTCTGTCCTAATGCCCCTTCAGCATAGGAGAGAAGCAAGGGGAGTCATATGCATCACCTTAGTTTCTCAATTCAGTTATATCTTGCCATTGTAYATCTAGAAGAACAGATCCTGCATCATGGTTTCAGCTACTGTAAATAAGCCAGCAACATTATTCATGCAAAATGGGATCCCAGGGTTGGAGTGGATAGTAAATGGCTCTTTACKCCACTTGTTAGTTAACAGCAGTAGTTTTGGGCACAGCTGAAGAGCTGGGCAATTATTTTATATTAATCCAGAAACCTAAACTATTTTTAATAACATTTATAAATAAAAATGAAAATATACGAAACATTATTGACTGCCCAGTACCTCAATTTGAAACATGTAGGATGTGTTGCGAACCATTTGACTTTTGCAATGTTTTCTTTTTTCCTTAATATTTTTAGTCTTCTTGCCTAAGGAAATGCATACTGTCCCATAGCATATTCTGCTAGACCTACTGTCTTTACAGCAAAAATGGCACAGCTCAGCTGTGGCTGTGGTTTAGTTAGCTCTGCGGCTGTAATAAATTATTCTCCCTTGAGCTGCTTATTCAGTTTGAATGATGTGAGCTGCTGACAGCTCCTTTTATGCATTCCAAGCCTACTAAGCGCCAATCAGTAGCTTAAATATTTATTTCAACTTGACATCTTCCAGAGGGATGTTGCCTCATACAGTAGCATCAGAGCTGGGAAGTGCAGCAACAGCAAGCATAAAAATAGAAATCAAGCTGAAGTTCAATCAAAGTTTATATGCAAGCATGAATCAAGACACTTAAGGGCCAAAGTTTAAGGGCAGCATCTTGTGGAGAGCTAACAGTGTGCAGGAAGGATCTGCCAGGCACCTTCCACTGTCAGGCAAGCTCTTGGAAAGAGATTCCTCTGTGGATGCTTTGAATCCACAAGCTAATGAATGAGGACTTCTGGCCCATAGGCAAGAAACCAGGCGATTTCTGCCAGCTAGTGGAAACATCTGCCCATGGCAGCTGGTGGAGGAATGATGGGGAGTGCAAATTCCGCAAGTTCTCCGGGGAACCACATGCAAAGTGACAAATGAGATTTATGAAATTAGGAGTTTCGTGCTCCACCTCATGCATGAATCCTGTGGTTCAAATGGCCAAAGCAGGTGAGAGAGGAGTGGCTGGGGAAATGTCAGTGATGAGCAAACACTGAGTGACCTTCAGAGRTTAGGAAATTACATGGAAGGAGCATTTGGTTTCCCGGTATCCCCATATATCTGAGTAGCCCACCCCTCTTCTGCACTTCTCATCTGTCCTCAGTGCACCAGTTGGTGTCCAGGTGTCTGTGAAAGATGAGAAGCCTTTCTCTGATGCTCAGATGAGAGGTCTCAAGTTAGAGCATAGTGTGTGATCTAACATCCTGTAGCTGTTCAGAGAGATGGGTTTCCCTGTCTACCAGCAAATATCTTTGTATTTTGAAGTGCTTTCAGAAGCTTGCTAGTGCCCTTTTTTCATCTCTGCAGTGTTTCCAATTTATTTTTTCTGTTTCTTAACAGCCTTCCTCTTCCATGGCTCCTGTATGCTGTGATCAACAGCTTTGCCCCAGTGACAGTCAGCAGCAATGGTTTGTTCTGTGCAATCGTCCTGCTCTTCATTATGCTGCTCTTCGTCATCCTCTCCATTGCATTCTGCAAGTGGAGGATGAATAAAATATTGGGCTTTCTTATGTTCGGGCTTTATTTTGTGTTCCTGGTTGTCAGCGTCCTCTTGGAGGACAAAGTGATACAGTGTCCTGTCTCCATTTAGTGGAAAGTGCTGTTTCTTGAAGAAAAAAGCATATATATATACTCGAATACATATATATAACATACATAAATGAAGCAGCAAAAACCCACAATGGAAAGCTTCTATGGGAATAACCAGTGGATTTGTAAATCTCCTATCCCTCAATTTCAAAAAGAAGAATGGATGAAATCCAAAGCAGAAGAATGATTGCTGCTGGACAGTGCAGTTACCTATGAAGGACTGAGGTTTCCKCTGTTTGCTGCAAGACATCCTCAGTGCTCCCTAATGGAGATGCTGTGYATGCTTGGTAACAGTGAAAAAGCTACAGCATCTTCATTGCCTGTGGTCCCATCCATGAACTTCTCTCCCTCTATAGTAATATATACAGACACACAGCGTAATCAGTATTTAAGACTATAATCTTCTAAAGAGAATGCTAGCATCAGCTTTGGGGATGCAATCCCTGCCTCCACCCATTGCGGGCAGGGATAATCTGATAATATGCTGGCACTCTGAGTGGAAAGCAGAGACCAAGAGCAAGAGTCAAAGAGAGGAAGATCTTGCACATCTCTTCATTTAAGTGGATTTATATGATGTGACTTCAGGAAAGCCAAGAAGTTCTTCAATATTTTGCTCTTTTGCGTCACAGGTCTCTAATGGCAATTGGCAAGATGTAAAATGATGGTTTATTACGTCTTGCAAAACTCTTCAGGTTCTAGAAGCTCCAGCTTTACTATTAATGGGGATATGAAGTCTGGCCATTTTGCAACTGGTGCATATTTTCTTATGTATTCACACGTGAAGCCCAGACTGGGGATTTGCTGTCTTCTCTAGTATCAACCCAGCATGCAAAGAGATCATACAACTACTGCGTGGACTCACTGTTTTTTTTCTAATGCAGCAATACTACCAACAGTACCAATATCTCTCTGATGCTGTTACCGTTAAGAATTTGCCTTTTCATGCCAGAAAAAAAAAAAAAAAGAGAGAAAAAAAAAGGCTAATTTGCTTATGCATAGTATTTCATACAGAATATAGAGGTAGTTGTAATGTGGCAGCCTAATTGCTGAAGTGGATATATATTTTACAGGCTATCTTCTACCACTACTTGCAGCATAAGGACCTTCACAGCTATATATAGTCATCACTGGAGGAGATCCCCAGCTGATGTGCAGAGCTGGGATAGTTCATTTTGGTTTGTGTAAATCTTGATACTAGGTAGGAAACACTGACAGTTTAAATATAGTGGAGTTGCAGGAAGCCTACATGGAAAACTTTCAGTGTTGCTGGAAGCATGAATTCTGAAGCTGCCCTGAAAGGAGTGAAAATGCAATGTTCTCCTACCAGAAACCTGRGAGAAGGAGACTCAGAACAATAATGTCAGGAGAGAAAATAGAGAAGTGCTCACATTTACTATGGTTTGGGTGATTGCAAAAAAAAAAAAGAAAAAAAGGAAGAAAAAAAGGAAAACTGGAATGGATATTACAAAATTATTTCAGATAATGGCTGTCTATTTGTTCAAGTCTTTGTGTGCAGTTAGAGTTCATGAAATTTCCGCATGTATCTGTGACCCGTTTTAGAGCTGTTTTGTATTCGTTATTGCTCTCACAATGGCAATGCCGTGCTCACAGCTGTGTAACAGAAGGCTCAGCACATTTTGTCTCGTCTTTTTCTGATGCTGTCACCACGCTTTCCTGCCTGTGTTTCATGCGTTTGCTTTTCATTCAGCCTCTTTGTCCTTTACTGTGTTCCTATTATATGTGTTTATAGCTGTGTATAACAGTATCTGGTTAGAGTGTAAGGACTTGACAGAAAACAACAGTAGCACAAACAGTGAGAAATACATATTTAAAATTACATCAATGTTAATATTATGAGATTACTATGAAAAAGTACTAATGCTAATACTACTGATTGATGCTGATACTAATGAAGAGAAGCAAGAAAATTAGTAGTTCCAGTATGTACTATTCATTCCATGTTCTAAGATGTTAAGTCCTAGGTACAGGAATACATTCAGAACCAAAATCTTAACCACACACTTGCAACATCCCTTGCTTTTTTAGTGTGAGCCTCTCTCCTTGTGACCAGAAATTCTTCTATGCATTCTAGAACCTCCATTCTCCACAGTCCTTGCCAATTTTAACTGTAGTGCTGCTCACCTCTTAAACATTTGTTTCTATGGACGTACACAATGGAAAAATTGTAAATGCGTACCTACAGTGCCCCCTGCTGAAAAGAATAGCAAATCTGCAAAAGAAAATGCATAAAGCAAATCCCAAACTCAAATGAAATGTCCCTGCTAGGATTCAACAGGTGTCCTAAAAAACAGAGCTGGCTCCATGGTATAATCTGTCCCAAGGAAGTCACCAAATCTTTCTTAGCTCTGGTGACAGTGTTGGAAAGGGAAGCAGGGTTAAGAAAAATAAAATGTTTCAGTTTTACCCAAGATGCTCTTTCCCCAAATGGGACAAGTAATGTAGGCTGACCTAAAAGAGTGTGATGTGATATTTTGTGAGTGGTGCACCTCTAGGGTGGTGTGTTGTTGTGGTCCCTCTCATTACGTGGAGATGCCCAGATTCACAGCTCTGATATTCAGAAACAAGAAACCCAGGAAGGGCAAGAGCCTGACCTTTGCTCCATGCATTGTTCTCGTTTTGTTTTGTTTTCAACATTAATTTTATGGCCATCACGTGCACAGCATTTGTTAGGCTACTGCAGCTTTGCACCTACAGCAGATTTACCTATGGCCAAAATCGTAAACTTTTTCAGTAGCGCCACTTTGGTGTTACCTCTAGGAAGTCAATGRCTGTGCTCCTGGTGTTTCTCATAGCTCCTAAGTGTTTCAATGTTGGAGCCATGCGTGTTTCTGAATACTATACACCTAGAAATCAAACCAAATTTCTGTTTTGCTCCTTCAGGTAAAGTTCTGAATGACTTCAATAAGAATATGGTCCTGCCAACAAGCTAAATTCTGCAGTGAGCTAGTTAATGTGGAGGTTAGTGTGTAATTCATATAGAAATGGGTGTTGCAATTAAAATCTGTCTCTTGTTTAATGTTTTCAGGATACACCCAGATGTGCAACAGAGTAAGTGAGATAAGAGCACATGGTAAGATTAAGTAGCACCACCACACCTGAATAGAACCAATACTGGGCATCATTTCTGGAAGAGATTTCCAATAGTACCTGAGTAGGATCATAGGTAAGATTACATAACCTGCTGTTGATGCCCTCTAATGTCTCCATGGGAATTACAGCAGAGAACTGGCCCCACATTTGTAAAATACCATTAAAGTCCAAACAGTATTTGCTATTTTATAAGAAAAAGCATCTTCTGTGGAAGACGCTATGATGGCATCTTCTAGGTAGATGGTATCAAAGTGTTAAAAGGGTGTGATGCAAGGAAGATCCCTGAAAAGATGAGATGGAAAAATCTTTTCAACAACAAAGTTCTGGGTAATTCAATTGCAGCTTTTTACTGAGAGCTAGTACTTTCCTGTAGTGCAGACAGGCTCTTAGTGCCTCTATCCCTGTGCTTATTTATTCAATTGATCTTGCTGTCTACATAAACCTGAGAAGCATAAAGCACAGTAGGTGACACAGAAACTTTCTAAATGTCATCTGACATTTATAAGGGCAATGAACCCATCCTGTAATTTTCCACATATCTACTCTCTAGTATTTTATGGTCATTGTCATTCATGGTACTGTTGTGTGCGGGTAAGAAAGTCCATAAAGAAGTAGGTCAAACGTGATTTATCCAAGTACTGTAAAAAAGATACTGAGAAATATTGTTAAAGTTTGGGCATTTTTCAAGGGATTATTCCTCCATCTGTCATTTATGCCAATACAATATTTCAAGAAATAGGGGATATACAATTTCTTTATGATTCTCTTTTCAACAGTAATTCCTTAAAATAGCAGCCTATGGTCCATACTACATATGCTCTGAATCAAACATGAGCCTGTATCGAATTGATTTATTTAGTCTATAACAAYGAAATAATCCCTTTTCCAACCAGTGAAGTCTGGAAGATTTCTGCCTCTGGCTTTGACGACATCCAGGTTTTTATTCTGCCATACAATATTTCTTAAAAGCACTCATGTAACAAACCTAATTGTCCTGAGAGCTGTGTACAAGGAGAGTAATTGCTTGCACTTGTGTTCTTGGAAACCGCTTTACCTCTTATAAATAACAATGACACAGCAAACGCAGAAGGAGGTATGGTTTGTTCCTCCGAGGGGTTGGTTCTGGAGAGACCCGCCGGCACGAATCGTGGCCGCAGACCCACAGCCAAGCTGTGCCAAGCGGTACCTTCATGCGGATTTGCTGTAAATTCACCCCCTCTCCAAACAGGAAGCCAGTCTCAGCTGAAAGAAATTTCTATGTTTTTAAATGTCTTGCACTTTACTGCTTTTTTTAACCATTATCTTATGCCACATAGTTGTCTTAATGCAAAGAGAAGCCATAAAAAAAAAAAAAAAAAAAAAAANAAAAAAAAAAAAAAAAAAAACACCAAACCCAAAACTAGTTCAGGGTTTCTAAATGGGGGATAATAGTTTTAAAGTAAAGACTCCACATCGCATCTTTGTTTAAGGTAAGGTTTAATGTAAAATACCATCAAATATCTGTAGAGTAAAGCAGGATATAGTTTTGCCTTAGTGAAGTTTTAAGTAAGACAGAGGGAGTTTGCTCATTCTCCCAAAATTCCCTGTTTGACTGTRGAAAATGGTCCACACTGGCTTTGCCATGGGGCTCAACCCTATCGTCCTTGTGCACCCCAAGAAGAAGGAATATAGCCCAGCAATGCAATTAAGCCATCGTGTTGCTSTAATGTTTTCTCCCACTCACATCAGAGTAAATTAAACCCCTCCTACTTTAAGTCTATAAAAGCTGATCCTTTGCATATTTTTTTACAAAAGAGTTAAAGCTTTTAGTGTCAGACCATTGGGTTAAAATCCAGCAGTTCAGTTAATCACCCATCAAAATTAAGATTGTGGTCATGGTCATGATGGTCATGTGAAAATAGTAGCAGCTTGTCATAACTGGCAGATGCTATTTTTCTAAAAAAACTTTTTAAACTTGTTTAAGTTCATAGTTTTCGTACTCTCCCAGCTCTCATTTTCAATATATTGTAAGAAAAATCTGAAGTCCTCAATTTTATTTATTTCAAAATAAATAATTAAATAAATAAATAAATAAATAAATATTGCAATGGAAGCCAGTCCAAACAATCCTAAGAAAATTCCAGGATTTTTTTCATGCGTGTGTATGTATGGATCATACTTCATTAGATGAAACCCATGTATCTCTTAGCATATTCCTTGCGAATACAAGTCTGTATATAATAGGGAAGCTATATTTATTTGTACATAGGCTCTTGATAATAAGCCCTTCTATCAAAAGTCCTGCTATAGCTACAGAATATTTCACTGTGGTGTATACACTTTTTCACGTTAATATATAAACCTTATGTTACTGATACTGAGCTCTTCACATAACTCACTTCATGTAATCAAGTTGTTTAAGTGTGACTAACAATGACAACAATAAATAACAATAAAAAGGACTTAACCGTGTGTGATTTTGTTCAGTATTTTCTGTTTTAATTGTTCTGGACTTGCTACAGCTATGGAAGTGTTTTTCTAAATACCTGCTCAGGTTTGAAATGTGGTCTGCAAAGCCACACTTCTTTAAGTAGCACTTAGGGCCTCTTGCCAYATCACTGTGTAAACACAGGGGAGGAAAAACAATATTCCAGAGGAGCTGAAAGCTTAGCTAATGTGGGCTTTTCCCTCTACAGCCCCATGTGAAACAACCAGACCAAAGCCCAAAGCTTCCGTGAGCCACACACATACCTGCACTAAGTCTCCTCATACATTTCCTGACTGAGACTTGCTTGTTCACAGGTGCTTTGAAAGGTGCTCTCCCCCTCACTCCTCAGGCTGCACAGTCTCTCCTCCTTAGCAGCCAGGATGTTTGGCTTTGTTTCAGTTCAAGCAGACCTAATAAATAACAGAAAAATGTTCTGCTGTCTGCTATGTGCAGCCTCTGCACATTTGTGTGATAATATCTGATCCACCCCTCAACTTCAGCCACTCCTAGAAGGAGAGGAAAGGGCTTAAAATCATTCATTTCCACAGCAGACTTTGATGGCATGTGATAAGTGCAGAGCAGGGAAGGGGAGAAAAAATGCATTGAATAGCCTCTTTGACCCTGTCCACACAAGTGATGGAAAATTTCCTGGATGTGTTTATCCTGTTACATGGGTAAATACTTCCCTGTCTCCTGAAAAAAGAGAGATCACTGTTCCCTCATTGTTACATTTGCCTTTGCATTTATGATGACCATTGACAAGGAGAAATCAGATGTAATGTGTTGTTAGAACTATTTAATCTCTCCTCTAAAGGACTTCGGAAGCTGCCTGAGCTTCCCTGTAAAACATGACCCATGAATTCCCTTCCTGTCAAAGAATACTGAGAGATAGACTATATTATTATCTATTATTACCTATTATTATAAACACACCTTTAAAGAGACGTGTCAGTTGACTCTTCCTTTCCTATTGGTGCCAATTTCTTCATGTCAGCTTGGATAATTTATGAATTTTTTTGTGAGCAAGGGGGCTTTTTGGACAAGGTCATAGATTAGGATTAGACCATAAATCTATATATTCCTTCACAGACCTCTACCCAGCTGAAATTGTTTCTTGCATGTTAATGCTAGAGGATCATAGGCAGCAAATTTCCCAGCAYCCCCTAAATAAACTTTAAAAACTGAGAGCACCAAATCAGACATTTAAACAAGAGATTGATGGGGATCTTTGAATGAAACAGAGGTGTCACACAAAGCTTTGAGTGGCTTGGAACAACTTTTCACCTGCTTACAGGCGACGACAAGGAAATACTAGCCCTCCATGACAACTTTCCCCTTGCTGTGTTGCCGCAGCGCCGCCAGATAATGTGCATGGCCCTCGTGGCACAGGGACAAAACGGGTCTGGGACGAGCCAAGCTGCCTGGGTAAGGTGTGAGGATGTGTTTCTGTATGCCGTATTGTCCAGGAAAACATACCTCCTCACTGGAGTTTGAATTTGGTATGGTTTTCCAAGTAGGTAGCAGAGAACTGGGCAGGAAGGGAAAAGCCTGAGGAAAATCTGATAAAAATAATTATCAGTTATATCTTATTTCTAAAAGCAGACCTAACAGATTGCTTTCCTTCTTGTCTCTCTATAGCCAGGTTTATGATATTGTGAAACGAAGATACAGTTTTGTGTACTATTTTGATTCGGCAAAAGCAAAAAAATGCTAACATCACATATCCACTGCCTTTTTTTAGTTTCTGACTTATGAAAGGAAAGGGAAAACATTTACAGAATTCTGGAGCCCCTGACTCCACATGAAGTCCAGTTATACTTTGTTATCATTTGTGCTATATCTGCCCTGATATTATTCCTTATTGACAGCAGGATTTCATCTCTGATAGCAATGGTCAGCTCTTGCTAATTTGCTATTGTGGTTTCATGACTAAGAGGATTTCAGCATGATTTTATGCAGTTAGGAGATACTGCCAACCAGAGCTACCTCAAGTTGTATACCTGGCAACTTGCAAGGCCTAAAAAGAAATTAGCTTGGGTATGGGAAACACTCAAAAACATGCCCTGTTGTTCCACATTTCTGTCTCTTTCTGTCATGCAGGTGAGTAAACCTGTTTTTCCATTGTATTTTGTAATTACTTCAAAAACAAACAAACAAAACGCCCACTCTTCCTAAAATCCAATTTCCTTCCCAATCAGAACAGCAAACGATTTTCAGCAAAGCTCTTACCAACAATTGACTGAAAGCAGAAATTCCCCAGCATATTATTAATACACACTTCTCTTTCCCTAAAAAAACAGTTCAGTGGGCAAATACCCACTCAGTATCTCAGCAGGCACCTGTGCCGCTCTGGTCAACCAAGCTCTGGGAGAAGCACAGCTCTTGCTCATGGAAAAGAGCAGCATAGAGGTCAATGTCAGTGCAGTACTTCTTTGGGCACACCGCAGGCACTGCTGTGCTCCAGCCGGGCCAGCTTGGCACTGCTGATAGTGGTGTTCAGTACCACTTGTGAGGGTCAGCTGCGCAAGCAGCAGCAGGCATCACGGAAGGAAAAGAGAGCAGCCAGCCCAAGCGATGCCCTCAGCTGTTTGGCAGCAGGGTTCTGCTCCAGGCTGAACACTGGTAAAAAGGCAACACAACTCACGTGCACCAACTGTTTCACCCACCACAGTGAACTCCTACCACTGGTGACTCACAGAAGGGAAATAAACAAGCCAAAAAACAATTTATTGGCATAATGCTCCTGTGATATGTGCTCTGGCTTGGCTACAGCTCAGCTAACATCAGAGCCCAATGCASAGTCTTTTCAACAGATACCTCTGTTGAAAAAGCAAAAGCAGCAAAACCGCAAAGCTCCAGGCTCTGCCTCAGGCTGAGCGTGCAGGGGAGCCGGCAGCGTGATCTGCAGAGAGATGTCAGCCCCAGACAGGGACACGGGAGGAGGGAGGGACGGGGCTGAAACACAAGTAGATCATGTCCTCATTGCACACAAGCCGCCTCATCCGGATTAATATCTGGCCCCTGTGTGGCTGCTGAAGCCCGCACTTTCTTGGAATTACATCTGCACCAAAGTGTCCGGCAGCGGGAGTGCTTGTGGACAGTGATAAACAACCTCATCCCTGGCAGCAGCAAGGAGATAATGATAAAATCCCTAATGCAGAAGGCAGAGATGTGCAGCCAGGGCAAACACAGTAAGCAGAGTGATACACGTCGCTGTGTCCTTGTTCCAAATTTATACTTAGCAGTAAAGCAGCTGCTCTCCCCCCTAGTCAAGATCCCTGATGACCTCTTCCTTGCAGCAAAAGCATCATCGTCTACGGTAATTTCAGTTCTGATCATTGCAGAAAGAGGACAGTGATAGAGGGAATAGATGGTGAGATTACATTAAACACCGACTGCATCAGGAAAGGGCAGTTCTCTAAAAAAGCTAGTTTTTCTAAGTTTTCATGAGGCAGAGAGCACTTTCTTGTACCAGCTCCAGGCAAGTCAGGCAGGAGTTTAGGACCTTGAAAGGGTCCATGAATTTGTTCACCAAACACACTGGAGTGAAAAGTCTTCTAGCTGGGAGTCACACAGGTTGAATTCCTGAGTTCCAGGTGAAGAAGGTCTCTGTGAACCCACTGGAGGGCCCTGGCTGGGAGCACTCACCAAACCAGCATCTAGAGCTGCACGAACCCCAAGAACAACTTGTAGCCACTGCTGCACTGCTGGGGGCCAAACTGTGGCCAAACAGCTTGCATCTGGAGATACAGGCAATGCTGTTTATTTATTTATTAATCTGTAGAAAAGCATTAAAGCAGCAGAAGATTGAGAATCTTCTCTTGTCTTTGTGAAGACAAAGGCTAGGATGGTATTTTTGCCCTGCACAGAAGTAGAAACAGAGCTAGGCTGGAGCACAGTTTTKGTAGGAGTTAATACATTGCTTCACTGTACTTAATATTCTTTACCTGGAGTTAATCCTGACCTCAGATAGCAGTGTCACTTTAAATTAGCTCCTATCCCTAGTGACATAAATGAAATAAGAAGTGCTACACTTGCAGAACATCTAACAAATAATTTCACATACATTTCCGTTCCTACATTATGCTGGATTTTTTTTTTCTTAAGGCATTCAATGTTTATTGTTATTCCTTTTTTGAGTGTGTGTGTGTGTGTGTGTGTGTGTGTGTCACCATTATTGGATTGCTTTGGACCTAAATATTTTCCTGGTATTTTTTTTTTAAAAAAAAAAAAAAAAAAAAAAAAAAAAGTGAATAGTAGTGTGCAACAGCATCTGTACTCTGTGCAGTAAAATGGTAAACGACATTTTTTTTTCTCCTTTAATTCTCCTTTAAATACTTGTGCAGAGGTGCTGCAGAGTGGTTGGGAATCACACTGGAGAGCAGAACCTTCCCTGGCATAAGCAATCTCCTCCTTATGGGCAAAAGAGACAGCAACCTATGGGAGAGGAAAACGTGTCTCCCTGACACTGGCAGGCCTTGCTGTCCCTGTCCACCACTGCAAAAACAGGAATGCTGTCTTATTTTGCACCTTGTTGACCTGAGTGTAGTAGCAAATGCATGGTGAAAACATAGCAGGAAAAGTATATGTCGTTTCCGTGGGCACTATCAGGCTGAAGTATTTTTACACATCATACATAAAGTGCTTCTGATGCTACTGGAAACCAGTCTGTCTTTCATTTTGCAATGAAGCGTATGCTAAACAGCAGATTTGCTAACCCTCTGCTAGAAGAGGTTACAGCATTTTTGCTGTTGACTTCTCTTTAATCTGATACAATATTTTCTACTGTGCTTTTCAGACCTTTTGAAAGCAGCTCATGAGGACCCATGATGAATATCTCTGCCCCTGAGACATCTACCCGAAGAAATATATTGTGCAGATCACTCTTTTTTTTTAATGACTGTCTGAAGGAAGATATTTCTGACGTGGATAAAGAGTGTTCAAATCTTGCTGCTGGGAAGGAGCTATGAGTTCCTCTAACTGCAGGATATTATCTGGGTCAAGGGCAATACTAAAGTCTGATAGGAGTGGGAATTGTAGGAGTCACAGAGGAAAAAAACATGTCCTTAAGTAGCTCTAAAGAACAATGTGTTCACTTTCCTTTTGGTGCTTTTATCTGGAGGACAATGGGGAAGGGTTCAGACCGGAGACCTCTGAAAGGACAGGACTCTTCAAACCCCTCAGATCAAAGCTGCAGACAATGCAGTTCTACCAGTTATGTCAGGACTCTCCCATAGTACCTGACTGAAGAATTTTGGGGAAGAATACAAAAAAAGAGAGAGCTGCAAGACAGGAAAGAAAGGAGGGAGGATACATATTTACTCCAGTTTCTTATGGAGAAGTCTCTTATTTCCTTCTAGTCTATAACATTTTATATCCTCTAACCGACTCCTACTGGCACCTGTGTACCACTAAACTTCATAGTCAGCAAGAATTAACCATTAAGCTATTTTTTTCACAGCTCTCCAGAGAACTAGACTTGCCTGTGGTGGTAGCAAAATCTCCACCGACTTCTGCAGCAGATGCAGGAGATACCCAGAGAGAGCCCAAAGCAGTGACTGCATCTTGTGGAGTCACCTGCTGCTGGACTGCTGCTCTCAGAGACTGTGACAAGAGAATTGAAAGCAAGATAAGACCATCAGAGTAGAGAAAAACACAGGCAGATGAGTGTGATTGGTGTGCGCAGAGCCTCCTCATGAACCAAGGCGCTGGGAGGACAGTGCRTCTGGTTCAAATTCCACATACCTCTATGGGCAAAAAATTTTAAAAACTTACTCTGTGGAAAAATTATTGCTGATTCTAGACAAGCACATCAGCCTTGCGAAGTGTAATCAAGAAATATCATGAAAGCATCAAGTCCATTGAGTCAAGGCAAAACAACAAGGCATCAAGAGCAAATGCAGAAGCAAATAGATTACACAAACCTGGTCTGATTTTTGATTTCTGGTCTGAAACAGGGCAGACTGCCTGTCTCTATTTCCTTCCATTGTAAAGGTTTTATTGTTGTTTTATTTTACTTACTTGCTAGTCCCATTCATAGCTGACAGAAAGCTGAAGGTCTCAAAGTTAATTCAGTTCCCATGAGTTTCATAGAAACAGATACCCAAGTGCAGAGGAAAAGGTTACTACAGAGCTTAAAAGTGGTGAATGACCTTCTGAATTATCAGACTTGGAAAGGTCAAGAGAGGGAGAAACAGAGACCTTATAGATACCTCAACAACAGAAAAATCCCTCAATTTCTTTGTAAGTCTGGGAGAATTGCTTGAGAAAGGGGAAAATAGAAAAAAAAAAAATAGGATCCAACAGAAGTTATGACATTATAGAATCTTGCCTGAGGTGAGAGACTGTTACYACTTCCAGGACAGTTAGTATTTATGGAATCTCCTTCTTCACGATTCCCTTGGCAATACAATCTGCCCTCCTAGCACTTGCCAATAAGAGTAAATGAAGAGCGCGGCAGAATGGAGACACAGTGGCCAAACTTTGTTGTACTCCCTCCCTGGTCATGCCATGCAGCTGATAAGCCACACAGTGTGATAAGACGTCAGCACCACTGGTGCTGGGCCAACAGTGGTGGCAAATCAGTCCCTTCTGATGGACTTTACTCAAACTTCTCCTCATTCTGATCTCATTATAATAGCAATAGACAACCCTATCCACAAAGTTACCCACTTCCGAAGAATAACCACTCCTCACAGAGCATGCTCTCCAGACTTTTGAGACTTTTTTGAGACTTTGAGACTTAGGAGACTTTTTAAACCAATCAATACTGAAAGTAAGTATGACTAGAGTTACTCAAGCTTCACATAAATGTAAAACAAAATATATAAAAGGAGAACAAAGGAAGGGGGAAGGAGGAAGAAGGAAGAAAAAAGGAGGAGGAAGAAGGAAGAAGAAAGAAGAAGGAAGAGGAGAGAGGGAAGACTCCATYGTAACTTCTGGATCAGTCAACCCCTTTCCTTCCCTCAAGTCGGGGTGCAGCCTGACGAGAATTCTTGAGCTTGAGAGCCCTCTTGAATCTTCCGGGGTGAGTGACAATTGCACATTTGTACACTAGGCACTAGCTAAGAACCCCACACTGTAGTATAGAATTTCCTGCACTGACATCTGAAATCTGTTCTCTAAATGTTGCATTAGAATAAATTCTGCTGTTTGTGAACTCAACTACTTGTTTTGAAGGCGATTGGACCAATACTCAACAGGCTGTTCATGAACCCGATACTGCCAGAGTSAGGCCTATAGCTRACCATACTATTTRTGAACTCAATTCACTGTTTTGAAGGTGATCAGACCTACACTCGACAGACTGTGTGGTACTGTCAGAGTCAGGCCTATAGTTACCACAGTATTTAGTATCCCTGTTAAGAGATGAGTCCAGCTGCTCCCAGTCCCTGTCACCTTTGAGGATCAGCTGGAACACAAGTGGATTTATCTCTTACCAAATTTATGCCTGACCCCCTATCAAACTACAACAGTAAGATATAGCAACTATAGGAAACTTGACTTTAATTCACGGAACTCCATGTGTCTATTTAGATTTCATTGGCTTTTGGAGTGAATAAAATCTCCTGCTACAACAGTCCTACATGTTACTATGGGATTAAGGAAACAGGGTATTGGAAGATGTGGATTTGAAGGTGTCTGTTAGGGACCCCTCCACAGAGCACCCCCAGGCAGAGGATGAACTGAGGTCCTCACAGATGAACTGCCAGCTGCAGGCAGGAGGAATGGGAGGATCCAGCTATGGCAGATTGCTGCTTTCTAGCAGGGTTAACAGTTTGTCAGCACTGCATATGCATTCAGTTTCCTGAAAGGAAGAAAATAAAGGACTACATAACAGCCATAACAGTGTGGTAGCTTTTGGGCCATTCTTCTGTATGTGTTGTACCACACTCACCTCTGAGATGGCTGAATACTTTGCAGGTGTTTCTCTCTTTGACATCAAAGGCTGTCATTTTTAAGAGACTTGTGTTTACTTAATATAACAAGCTCATTCAGCTTCTTGTATTTCACGACAGACTCTAATATTTTAAGAGGTTAAAAATCTGATTCTCCTTACTGTAAAAATCTAAAATAAAATTTAGGCAAGGGAAAGATGATCGCTGTATCTATGTTGACATTTTTGTAACATCTTCTTTATTGTCAAGTGGCCTGTTGGATTAACTCACAGCCTTCTCATAAAGTACAACCAAATAAATTTTGAAAAGGTGACAGATGGATTCTCTTTGTAGTGACTAATTTAAATAGAAATGTGTGGTAATCTGCCACCGACCTTTGGTTTTCTTGTTGACCTCTAGTGACATAACAGCTAGACCCAAAGACATCTATCACAGCCTCAGGCCTCCCTTCAGAACTGATTCAAGAATGAAGAATCCAACCAAGTTGCCATCATTGCAGCCTCCAGAGCGGGCAGGCCTGGCGAGTTTGTATTGTATGTTGTCACCCACTGAATTTGTATTTTTCTTCAATACCTATAAGCAGAGTAATCCAGCTCACAAAAATAAAAACAAATAAAAAAATAAARGTATCCCTTAATGTGTCTTTGTAGCCAAGAAGGTCAAAGGATCCTGGCCTCCAGGAGGAGGAATGCTGTCAGCAGGTCAAGACAGGGGATCCTGCCCTTCTACTCAGCTCTGGTGAGGCCACACCGGGAGTGCTGGGTGCAGTGCTGGGCTTCCCAGTACAAAAGGAACRTGTGGCTATGAAGAAAGTCAAGGATAGGGTTATGAGGATGATGACCACCTTTCATATGAAGTAGTCTTAGAGAGCTGCTGCTGTTTAGCCTGGAGAAGAGAAGATGGAAAGGGGATCTTATCAGTGCATACAAATACCTTAAGGGAGGCTATTAAGAGGATGAGGCCAGACTCTTTACAGGAGTGTCCAGCAACGGGACAAGAGGCAAAAATGACAAACTGAAGCAGAGGAAACTCTGCCTGAATCTGAAAAAAAAAAAAAAAATCTTGATCATGAGGGTGCCAGAGCCCTGGCACAGGCTGCCCAGGGAGGCTGTGGAGTCTCCTTCTCTGGAGATCTTCCCAACCCGCCTGGATGCCGCCCTGTGCCCCGTGCTCTGGGTGACCCTGCTGGAGCAGGGGGGTTGATTTCTAGAGTCCCTTTGAACCTCAACCATTCTGTGATCTATCATATTGTCAACAACAACAACAACAACAAAGATTTTTGACAGAAGTAGCAATGTGGTAACCTTAGCCCAATAACTAAACTTTTCATTTCCTGACTTACTCCTACAAAATTGAGCAGAATTTCCCATATCTTTCCTATGACTCTATGAGTTACAGATTTAATACCATGGATACAGCTTCATGATAGGAGAAGCATAAGCACCCCTGAAATGCTTAAAATGGACATCTCTTAAAGATAAAAATCACTAACATCTAAATGAGCAAAATGGTCTAAACAGTGTGCAAGAAATTGTTGCTAGACCAAACTGACCTAATGAACTATACAGTGGTAGTGCACGCTCTTGCTGTAAACAAGCCCAAAGAAATCCCCACGTCAGTTAATGCCAATAGCCTGTAGAGGTGATCATACTACTATGGGTTTTGTTATTTGAAAATACTATTTCCCTGGGTCTCAAAATATTGCTAAGTCATTTGCACACAGCACCAACCAGACCATGAAGGAAAAATCAGTGCTGTCAAACATTGCTTCATTTTAAGATTATATCTAATGGGGCCATAAAAAGGAAGAGATCCTGTTCATTTCTAATAAATTCATATGCAGCCAACAGAGAGTCAAATGAAAAAATATTTTGATGACTTAGACAAAAATAAAATGCATAGCATGCTTCACACTATCCCCCATYATTATTATTTGAAAAAGAGTAGCCTCCAGATGGGCTGGCAATAGATCTAGCACAGGTAAACTCACAATTAATACCAAAAAAAAGAAACACYGTGGTGAACTCCTCCCTAGTTGGACCTAAGCCTCAACCGTTTGTCTGCCCTTTAGTCAGAATCCGTAGCCTGTCTGTGTCCTCCATCACGAGCAATGTGACACTCCAGGCTTTGTCCATTCCCTTCACCAGCATGTCACAGGACCGGAGGACATCTCCACAGGGCCACAGCTGCTCCCGTTGCCTGGAAGAGCAAGAGCGCGGAGCCTACACCGAGTGTGGTGAATGATTRCGAGGATCTCAATCTGTGCTGATCAGAACCAGCATCATTCATTTCTCAAGTGAACGCCTTAAATACTAACACGACCTACTAGAGCCAATTAATCTTTGGCTTCATGGCCTTGTGGATGCCAGTAATGAGTTGGCCCTGTGCCGTATCCACTGGTCCTTCAGGGTTAGGGGACAGCACTGTTCTGTCTCGAGCTACATCATCTCCCACAGCAGAGGGTTTGGAAGGGCAGATGGAAGGAATGGGCTACTCATGCGGTGCTCAGACACAACAGCAGCCAAGACAGCTATGACTCCTATCCCTTTGCCACAGGCTAATCCAAGAAGAATGGCAGCCCACCACTTCCTATGGAGTTTGTAGCTTACGTTGTGGAAAGACACGCCGCCAAATGACTGCATCATGTATACCCCACCAGGGGCCTGTCACAGTGTCACCTGCTGTCTTGCCGAGTAGAGTGATGAGAAACACTGATACTACACTATTTCCTTTTTAGTATGGGTAGTTTGTGGAAAAAAAAAAAAAAGAAGTGTGAAAACAAAGATCCTGTGCAATGAGAAACAAGGAAGTTAGATGATAAATCAGTCTTCACTTTCTCTGTTAGCTAAAATGAATCTTTTGGTATTCAAATTTTGTGTAAGTGTAGAATAACTTAATCCTTGCATTTAATTACAGATATAATTTAATTATAAGATAACACATTACATTTTAAGTGTATTAATTAGCCTTCTTTATCAAAGTTAGTTAGAAAGCAATTATTTTACAATCTGAAGATAGACAACCCTTGAGTTGTTGTACTTACTCTTCCTCCAGTAAAAAGTAATAAATCAAAAGATTTAGCACTCAAAAATCAACAAATTCTCACAGCACGCACTTAGCTTATKGGAATGCATTGCTACAAGGCATATCTGAAGCCAGTTCAACAGAGATCAAAGGAGGACTGGTCCCTCATACAAATAAGAGCGTCTTGCAATATTAAGACAGCACAACCTCTCCACAGAAGCCAGTGCCTCTTGCAAGACATTTATTACTTTTGTCTTCAGGCACAAGAATATTACTAAGGAATACAAGTTATATAATACTTATGAATTACAGATTACAACAAAATTTCTAATTGTTTGCTCAGTGCCAGCCTGAGGAAGAAACCATGTGAACCAGGCTGCTCCCTTGCCCTGCGGTGGGTCCCATCACTCTGGGCCTTAAGGGGGCTCTATATCTTGATGCTATTTATAAAACTCTGCTCAGGACAGCCCTGTCTCCAGGGAAATCACCACCGAAAGTGGTAGTTTGCACTCGACTGCAGCTGTGCCCCTGGGTTATGCACGTTAATTCACTTTCAGCAGCTAGCAGGTCTGAGGCCCCCGCATCACATACGGCCTCTGCAGCCTTGATGTCCAAACTGTTTCAGGCTGCCCCATCCAGGCTCTCTGTCCCTGGCTAGTACTAAGGGTAGGTCTTTAACCCCTTCCCTTCCTATCCCACTTGGGTAGGAACAGCTGCTCCTACCAGACTGCTGCCCTTCCTGCATCTCGTTCCAGAATAAACCTCTTCACCGGGGAAGCAGCTCCAGCCCTAACTGACACAGCACTGATGTAGCATATATGAGGAGAGGGGCATTTCGGTGCTATTAAACGCTGAGGCTGCAAACTGCCACCAGTGTGAGCAAGGCAGAAGATATAATATAGCTGTATTTTTACCAGTATATTTTTCTCTATCTGCATTACAGCTGCCATTCCTCTATCTGTGTTTTTTTTTTCTAGTGCTGCAGTCACTGGCAGTGGTGCACAAGAAGAGAATTATGGATTGATTAACTGCTGATATAGCTACAGCCTAGAAAGCCAGGACACAGGAGTTTTATTTGCTGCAAAAATCGAAGAGAGAGGAGAGATTCAGGCCACAGGAAGAGGACAACCACACAACAGGGAAACAAAAGATGACTCCAATGGAAAGATCTGAAGTAAAACCACACAATAGTGAGGCTGGAGAACAGGAATGTGTGGTCACCTTAGACTTTTAATTATCTCTAATTGCAACATACCATAAACATTCTCACTAACATCAATTATGATACAATATTTTTCCTCCCTGTGCACTTCCTCTGTACAGCATTCCTCATTTTCTACAGACACAAAATAAAACTGATACTGGCAGCAAAAAGCTGCTTTTTTTTCTGGCTTCAAAGGTGCCAGCCTCTCCCCTCCCCAGCCTAATTATCCCTTTTCCTCAGTGGAAATATCCAGTGCTGTCCATCACAATTTGGGAAATGACACAGAACGACTGCAGAGCCCGAAGTGAGAAGCGAGCACTTGCTAGGCGGAGAGCAGGCGCAGCCGCCCCGCGCCGGGAGCCTCCCGCGGTGCTTTATGAGCCRCTGCTCTGTTTCATTAACGCTCACGCTCCTGTCCTGGCACTCGTGCGTGTTGAGGAGACGTGCGCCGCTTTACGCGTCTGCTGCTCTTGATCTCAGCTGAGTGAACACTCCCTGTGGAGGAAACCTGCTGCAAGCTTCTTTATTTATCCCTAAAACTCATATAAGTGCATCTTGTTCTGACAAGGGCAGTTCCCTGTGGTGTGAAAAGAAACATGCAATTCCTCCAAATTAGTATCACGCTGCACTTCAGTAGCAAGAAGGAGATGAGAGTCAGAGAGGAATTTAATAACYTTGATTGCTTCATTTTCCTGGAAGGATCAGGGGAACATTCTCCTTCATGATCTAGTTTAATTCTCTGTATTTATTGTGATATACCTGGAAATATGATTTCCAATAGATTAATGACTTCTGACACAAAGGAGTTGATATTTCAAAGTAAGAAATATTCAGATGGCTTCAGAATGGGCTTCTGAAACTCTGAAACATCCTGTCTGCATGTGTATATGCCTGATGTGACTTAAAAAGGGAGTCTCATTTTCCTGATGATAAAGGTTTAAAATGGACTCTCTCCAGCAGCTCCACATCCCTCTTGTACTGGGGAGCCCAGAACTGGACACAGTCTCCAGATGTGGCCTCACCAGGGCTGTATTTGGGGGGCGATCCCCTCCCTCAACCTGCTGGAGACGCTCTTCTTAATGCACCCCAGGATCTCCCTGACATTCTTGACCACCAGGGTACTGATGCCTAATGGTCAATTTGTTGTCCACCATGATATGCAGGTCCCTCCCTGCAGAGCTGCTCTCCAGAAGGTCAGTCCCCAGCCTGTCYTGGTGTCTGGGGTTATTCCTCCCCAAGTGCAGGACCCTGCACTTGTCCTTGTTGAACTTCATGAGGTTTCTCACCGCCCAGTCCTCCAGTCTGTCCAGGTCCCTCTGGAAGGCAGCACAGCCCTCAGGGCTATCAGCTACTCCACCCAGTTTGGTATCATGAGCAAACTTGCTGAGGGGGCAACTCCGTCCCTTTATCCAGGTTGTTGATGAATAAATGAACAGGACTGGACCGAGGACCGACCCCTGGGGGACACCGCTAACTACAGGCCTCCAGCTGGACTCTGCACTGCTGATCACAACCCTCTGAGCTCTGCCCTGCAGCCAGTTCTCAATCCACCTCACTGTCTACTCACCTATCCCACACCTTCAGAGCTTGCCCAGGTGAATGTTGTGAGGTACGGTGTCAAAAGCCTTGCTCAGGTCCAGATAGATGACATCCACCGCTCTGCCCTCATCTATCCAGCCTGTCATTCCATTGTAGAAGGCTATCAGGTTAGTCAAGCATTATTTCCCTTTGGTGAATCCATGCTGGCTACTCATCTTCTTGTCCTCCACACGCTTGGAGACATCATCCAGGATAGCTGTTCCATCACTTTTCCAGGGATGGAGGTGATGCTGACTAGCCTGTAGTCTCCTTCTTGCCCTTTTGAAGACTGGCGTGACATAGGCTTTCTTCCAGTCATCAGGCACCTCCCTTGTTCTCCAGGATCTTTAAAGGATGACGGAGAGCAGCTTTGCAATAACATTCGCCAGTTCCCGCAGCACTCCTATCAGGGACCATGTGCATCCCATCAGGGTCCATGGATTTTTGGGTATCAAGTTTCCCTAAGGGCTCTCTGACCCAATCTTCCTCTACCCAGGGCAAGTCTTCCTCTCTCCAGGCTTCTTCTCTTGTCCCTCGGGTCTGGGATTCTAGAGGGCTGCCCCTGGCAAACACTGAAGCAAAGGTGGCATTCAGTAACTCTGTTTTCTCCGTGTTTCTGTTGTTAATAGGTTAATTTGAGAAGTTCTTATTATTTTTAACATCCCTTGCCAGATTTAATTCCAAATGTGCCTTAGCTTTCCTGGTCACATCCCTGCATTCCCTGACAGGTTCCTATAGTCCTCCCAAGGGGCCTTTCCTTTCTTCCATGTTCTGTATACTGCCTTCTTCTGCTTGAGTTTTGCCAGGAGCTCCTTGCTCATCCTCACAGGCCTCCTGCCCCCACACCTGGCTTCCCACTCATAGGGATGCACCGTTGCTGAGTGTGGAGGAAGTGCTGCTTGAAAACTAACCAGCTCTCTTGGGCTCCCCTTCCTTCTCAGGCCCTAGCCCATTGGAATTCTTCCCAGCAGGTCTCTGAAGAGGCTAAAGTTGGCCCTCCTGAAGGCCATGATATCAAGGCCACTTACAGCCAGGCTTCCTCCTCTTTGGATCCTGAACTCTACCAACTCATGATCTCTGCAGCCAAGGCTACCCCCCACCTTCACATCTCCAGCAAGTCTCTATTTGTTAGTACGAGGTCCAGTAGCCCACCTCTCCTCATTGGCTCCTCCACAGCCTGTGCCAAAAAGT
This sequence comes from Nothoprocta perdicaria, assembly GCF_003342845.1. Lineage (NCBI taxonomy): Eukaryota > Metazoa > Chordata > Aves > Tinamiformes > Tinamidae > Nothoprocta > Nothoprocta perdicaria. The sequence goes on along the minus strand of NW_020454139.1, from coordinate 2,105,169 downwards.
TGTCATCAACACACTGTGGAAACCTCCAGGGCTGTTTGTGCCTCRCTGWGTCATCTTTCCAGCTGGTATCAGGGCGGTTGAAGTTCCCCATGAAGTCCTCCATGAGCCCCCCCCATGAGGGCCAGTGACTGCGACGTAACTTCTGTCTGTCTGTAGAAGGCCTCATCAACCTCCTCCTGATCTGGTGGCCTGCAGCAAACACCTGCCACAGTCTCCCAACATTAGCCTGCCCTCCAGCCCTTACCCACAAGCTCTCAGCTCACTCACCATCCACTCCCAGGCTGAGCTCCATGCATTCCAGCTGCTCTCTCACATAAAGAGCAACTCCACCACCTCACCTTCCCAGCCTGTCCTTCCTAAAAAGCACATAGCTTTCCATGACAGCTCTCCAGTCATGTGAGCTATCCCATTATCTCTCTGTAACTCCAATGGGATCATGATGCTGGGACCTCACACTGATCTCAAGTTCCTCCTGTTTATTCCTCATGCTGCTTGCATTGGCATACAGGCATTTAAGAGAAGTATTTGAGCCTGCAGGTTCCCCGAGAAGGGTGAAAGGGGACCCTCTATAATCATATTCTAGACTCACTTCCCCACTACCATAGTCCCAATGGACGCCTTCTGACTTTGGCTGCATGACATTGACTGCCCTGTCCATGTAACACTCCCCTTTCCCATTCTTGTTTAGTTTAAAGCCTCCTAAGGCATGTGCTGCCCCTCTTGCTGAAGTGGCTCTCATGATTCCCCACCACCTGGTGGTCCTCAGACAGAGTCCCATGGTCATGGAAATCAAAACCCTGCTGCCAAGACCAGTGGCGCAGGCAGTATTTAACCTGTAATATCTGCCTTTTCCTCCTCATATCCATTCACCTCATTGGCAGCATAGAGGAGAACACAACCTGGGCTCCCAGGCCTTTGATGGCCATCTCTAGGGCCCTGAAATTGATGTTTCTCAGTTTCCCTTTGGCATCATTAGTGTCCACATGAAACAGTAACAGGGGATAATAGTCAGACACCTGGACAAGCCTTGGTAACAGATGGAACAACTCTCTGCAACATCCCTTATTTGAGTCCTTGGAAGGCAASAGACCTCTCTGGATAAGGGGTCTGCAGATCGGTCTCTTCGGGCCCTGCAGCAGGGAGTCACCCACGATGATCACTCACCGCTTCTTCCAGGTGTTCCTTCTCCCCTTAGGGGCAGCAGCCTTAAGGCACGGACTTGAATGCCTCTCTCCAGACAACCCCCTAGGTGGGCCTTGGTCCTTAACCTCATTTGTCCGGTCCACATTTGTCCAGGGCCTCATATCTGTTGAATGTGGTCACCTGGTGGGGTGAGGAAGGGTTCTCCTGCCATCTCAAACAGGGACCCATTTCCATTACTATTCATCACTGGTACTGTTAATTCYACCCTCTACCCACCTATGGCAAGAGGGTAGTGGATCCTCAGATCAAATTGGAAGGGTTCTCCGGTGCACTTCCTGAGAAGACTGTAGAACAAGAAGTATCTTGTTCTACAATCTACAATTTTCAATCACTCTTGATTCTTTGAAGTTTCTGTTTGCTCTCTACTTATACTGGAACTGTAAAGAAAAGGAGCACTGACTATATTCAGCTACAACTTGTTTAGAATTGTTTTTGCTTTGATGAGTTGATATATTCCCTTGCTAGTTTTCAAGATGATCATTTTGCAAGAAAATGTTTCATCTTGTTTATGAGATAAATGAAAAATAAATGTTACATAACTAGGTGAATTAGCAGAATCCATGCCGTAAAATAAATACACTATATTTATCTTGGTGTTTTTACCCTACTAAATCACAGGTCTTGGATGCTTATTAGCTTTTGCTAGAGTATATCTAACATAACAAAGATTTCAAGGCTATGGGGAACACAGAGAGAATTACAGTACTCTGAGTGCTTTATAAGAACTATGGAGAAGAACGCTTGGTATATTTGAAAACTTTGAAGAGATATTTAAGATCATTTCACAATGCTTAGGAAAATATCTTTGTGACATTTCACTCCATCCAAATTGGTTAAAATATTGGTTATCAGGGTGATGCAGCAGTGCAATTACACTTGCTTTGTTTCCATGGGAAACGACGTCAATAGTTCCCAGATAGAACAGGCTGGATAACAGAACACTATCTGTTTCTGACACCTTGACAACTACAGAGATTAATTCTGAGTGAGTTATGTTTTTAAATTACAGCTATGTTTTCACATAATAGTTATTTCAAGTACCATCACACAATCTTATTTAGATCTGCAAATGTCACACAATAGGTCATCTTGTGAAGTGAACTGTGGCAAGAATACAGGGAATAAGAGGGGAGGTGGAGGTAGAAGGTAATATATACCATTATTTCTCTAATTTGGAAGCACAGTCTTGGCAATGAATGTTGAAGATTCATACTGAAGATTCATACTCCCAAACATTCTCACTCTGACACAGTTCTCTGGATTTGTGGAAATACAGTCATTCATTTTTACCAACATCTTGCTGTTTGTCCTTCCCTTCTCATTCATGTTCTTGCACTTTTCTCTTTGTGCCCAATCACTTTTCTATTTGGTTTGTAAATAGAAATAACAGTTATTTATTAAGAATATTATTATTTGTTCAGAAATGCATTTTCTTCTACCTTACTGACCAGTAGTCTCAAAATTAATTCAGTTTCTCTCTTCCCCTAAGTGTCAAAACTGCTGCTGTCTGAATCAGAGGGGAACCACTCTCGCTGTAAGTGTCCTCCTTCAGGGCATTATACAGCTGCATTCCTCTACACAAACACAATATAAGAAAACAAAAACAATATTTATTCTAAATGCAGTTTAATATTGCAAAGTATTATATACTGTCACAAATATTCCGTATACAAACTTCAACTGAGAAGAGARGAAAACTTAAATACTATTTAATTTTTTCTGTCAGTTGGATAAGTGTTTACCATCAGTGAGAGCTGAATATCTTTTCTTAAATATATATAAATAATTGAAGGAAAGAAGTATAGATGTCACACAGCAATAGACAGAATCTACATTATACCCAAAACGCACTATTCCATTAGTTAAGCTAAAATACTAACCGACCCTAAGGACTGGGGAACCAGTCAYGTTCTCTCAATCTGTGAGGAAACATGCTGGGACTTAAAACCAGATGGGTGCAAACACATCACATACACTCCAATAAAATATGCCTACTTGTGCACATGTCTATCCATCTGTAGGATCAGGGCAGTATGCAACCACCTCTGTATTCCTGGATATAGACCACCCAAAGTATGGTCCTTGAGGCTGTGAATCTGGTAAAAGCTATGTGCTTTTCTTTTTTTGGAAAAAAAAAAAAAAAAAAGAAGAAAAGAAGAAAAAAATGGGTTTTGTCAGAAGGGTTTCATTAAAATTAAAATATCATAAAGTGCCATAGCTACATCAGAAAATGGTAGACTGCTGGTACAGTGAAATATTCCTAAACTGTTCAAGAGAGGAGCTCTGCATATCAGATAGTGATGTTCATTCACAGAATCTGTTATTAGAAGTACAAAGGTTAGAGGTTAGTTTATAAAGATACAGAAGATGCTTCTCACCTTGTACACACATTCATTCACATCTACAATAGCTGAATATGCTACTGCCACCCCTTAAACTCTAAGAATCTCATTTTTGTGAGCAGTTAGATTCTGCACAGCAGAAGACAGCAGTTGACAKTGGGTTCAATACAGCCCTTTAAATGAGAGCTTGCTTTCAAGCTAAACATTAAGTAGGAAGATACTGTCATTTACAGCTACAGATATATCAGCAGTTACTAACTTTCTAATCAATATTCAAAATAACTTATTTACCATAACATAACCATTTAGTAAAAAAATGTTGACAAAATCTACTAGAAGTAGGGCGTGTCAGGTGATAGCAAACTTAGCCAGGTTCCAGCCAGCATCCCCATCAGCATAAAGATATAATTATAAGACTTTAAATACCTGAGCAGTGTTTGAAACTGAGTTTTCCATAATTAGGAAAAGAGGAATAGAAAGGAAAAAGGGCTTGTGTTTCAAAGAGTAACAAATACTACCGTATGAATTGTTAAAAGTCCCATACAAAAGTTACATGAGTGAGTGTCCAAAAACCATGTTTCTATCACACAAACTTTCAGCAGTGGTATAAATCTTCATTGCTCCACTGAAATTAAAAATTATGGTTGCTTTTTTGATCTGATAGCCACTTCATAAAATGCAAAGATTTCAAGAAGCTAGTGGTCTACTTACCTACCTGCTTTGAACCTCCACAAAAGACAGCTACATTTCCCACTAACAAGTTTGCTTTAAGTATAACAGCACTTTCTCTCAATTCTTGTTTTTGAGCATAAATATGAATATAAAAGTTATCTGAGAGRTTTTATAATGCTTGGAAACTAATTCACCCCAAAGTTCTTGTTAAAAATCATTTTCCTAAATGTGTTTTTTATAGAGTATATTTTCACATGGATAAAAACCATGAGACTTCCCAGCAAAGAAGAAAGCAAATGGTATGTCCTGGCCTTGTGTCCAAGCAGGAAACATCACTTATTACTAAAACCGCACATCCAAGCCCTTAGCCCACTTACAATTCTGGCAGCAGGTAAATGCCATCAGATGTTGCTTTCACTTAAACTGCAGCTATCAGCATACGCAGTTGCAAACATTTAAAACACACACCTGCATTTTACATTATTCTGTAAACCAATCTAGCATAAAGAGTTTACAAGACCCACAATCATGCCTGAATATCAACCCCAAAGTATAACTATAAAACAAAATGGATCTAGATATCCTTTATCTGTACAAAGCAGGCTGAAAACAAATTAAATGTTCTGTATCCACTCTTTTGCATACACTTTGTAATAGTGTAGGACTGAATTTACTAATCTGAAATACTTATGTATTTTTATTGTTGTGGTTGGTTTTGGTTTGTTGTTTTTTTGTTTTTTTTTTTTTTCCCCTAAATTCACTATCGGAACCCTAAATTATTGTTTCTGTGTCCTTCCAAAGCTCTACATGGAAATTAACACTCACCAATTAGGCATACAGTGAGGCACCTAGGAGTTTCTACAGCTTAACTACACTGTCAGTCTATGCTGATCTCAGCTCTACCGGCTTCCGTGGGAACTTCAAGAACAAATTCAAGCACAAATGTGCCTGCAGAGGTAGACAGGAGCTTCGATAACATTTCTGTGAGAGAGAAATACGTAGCATACGGGTGTCCACAAATCAGTGGAAATACAGAAACATTCAAAAACCCTGAATAGTTACTCATATTTASTTTTAGGGTCTGATTTTTCCATTAACTATATCTGAATTTACACAGCCTACCTGCACTGAGTCCATTTATCCAATAACTTACAGTCACTTTGCAGAGGTCTCCTGCTGTACTTGGGGAAACAGCCACAGGCTCCTGAGCCTGAGTAATGCATGTGATGCACAGCAGACTTCCCTGTGCTGAACAACCACGGGCTGGAAGGAATGTGAGCCTATGGCACACTCTTGTGGACATCCACAGAGTTGGAAGGACACACAGATGGAATAGCGGCATCTCTAACCTGTTTCTTTGTAAAAGAAGGCTCCAGATGTGACCTACTGCAGAAAACCTTCTTGACTCTTGTATTTGGAAAGATCTTTTAACAAGAGAAATGCTACATTAAAAACAGAGTGCAAAACAGAGGCAGTCAGAGCAGATAAAGTTCTACCTCAGCATTCCAGAACCTCCACCTCCCCACCTCCTCTCACCTCTTCCCAGAAAGGGGAAAGGACACACTTGCCACCTGTTACTATGACATGTGGGAGTGCAGCATATCTTGAGAAGAAGATAAAATATAACCTTATTCATTTATCATTAATGAGTACTGTCTGTGCTGGAATGTAAGTTGAAAATCCATGCCATTCCATGGCCGCATTCAGGTGACCTTCACTGGYGACTTCTTGTGTGCGCAGAGGAGGGTGACATATGGGACACCAATGAATGCCCATCTCTCACTGGGCCAGAACTTTATCACAGGGCCCTGCTCAGGGATCTCAGAGGCAGCGTCGAAATAAGCAAAACAAACACAGCCCAGGTAAGCTGCAAGGCAAATCAAGATGTGCCTGAGGAGACAGAAAGAACCCCCAACAAAAAGAAAAAAATCAGTAACATGATTTCAGGAAAGGGAGTAAATACATCTTCATGCTCTAAAACAACCCATCTTTCATCTGCTTTTCCTCAGTCTCACATAGAGCCTGCTGTCTGTCCTCTCCTTTGTGGGCCAGCAAAGAACACAAAGAACAAGACAAAGTATAAAACTGTTTAGTTTATCTTGGTGTAAACTGACTGCAGCTTTTTGGTCTCGGTGCACCTGACAGAGTTGTGTAGAAAGGCTGAGATACAGCAGCCTTGGATGGTAACAAGCTCTTCAATGCTCTTCCTTCACCCTCAGCTGTCAACAGTGGAAGTTTAAGTTTTCATAAACACTGTTTAGAGGATTTTTAGTAACCAGTAAGTTTAAAAATTCAGTTGTAATAATGAACTTACCATCTGACTCATCTGATTAGGTCAAGGAACTTCCTACATCTACCACCTTTGATAGGGTGAGACTTACTCCAGGTTTACAAGCTTATCAGTAAACCTACATAGCATTGACCAGAAGTAGCCATTTGAAGCCTATATGCAGAGCCTAGAAAGGTATGGTGGTGAAGACCTGTCACATGTGAATGAATCAGCAGAGTTTATGCAGAACACTTACCATACACAGTGCAGATAGGGGAAGTTGAAAGAGGACCAGATCTCACAAAATGCTTTGTCGCTGATCCAGCAGAAAAGTGCTAGCATCCACCAAAGGCCTGAAAAGAGACCCAGCTTGTACACACGCAGATTTTCACATCTGAGGAGAAAAACACAAGGAAGCTGTTGTAAAACAAACAAACAAACAAAAAATGGTTTGTAAAAGTGCGGTTCAGCTGTGCATATTTTAAGGAYAGGATTCAGCATGTCAGGCATACGTTGTTAAAATGGTCCCACCATAAACATCCTGAAGACAAGARGTTTCACAGTAAATAAGATACTGATGCAAAGCAATGTTCTAGTCACAAAAGTAAGCTTTTACTTGGCAGCTCCACTTTGGGTATTGTCTTAAATACCACTGTGCCTACACTGGATAAACACTCATATAGCCCCATACCAAGGGAAAATCCAGAAGAACTAGTAGTTAAACATACTGCCAGGTAACAAACAGCCACTCAACAAGTGCTCTAAGTTGTTCATAGTCCCTCTTGCATTAAGTTCTCATTACATAAAGGTGAGTTTAAAAAAAAAAAAAAAAAGAACTGGCTGGGATTTTTATTTCCTTGTTTGTTTTCTTCATGTTAGCAATGTACAACATTGCTCAGGAGAACTACTTAGGTAGGAGCTGCTACCCAAAGACCTAGGCAAGCACACATTAGTAGATGGTGTGAACTTTTAAGTCTCAGACAGAATTCCTCGCTTAGCAGTCTTCCTCCTCCACAAGAAATCTGACCTTTTTTCCCAGGGTTACTGTAGAGAGAAAAAGCAGCCAACACTGGATATTCTCATACGCAGCGTGGCCTGCAGCAGGTCATCACTGAGCACAATGAAAATGCCCAGGCACGTGCATAGCATTACCTGTGACTGAGGGTCTACTGAAACACAGATTTTATACGTCTATGTGACGCTCTGTTCTTCTCCACATCTTGGACTATTCTATAAACTGTGCAGCTTTTCTCAAAGGAGTGAAATCACATGGGAAAACAAAAACAAACAAACAAAAACATAATCTTCATGTTCCTAAATGCTGCATAAGTCAATGTTTTGCTGCCTACCTATACTTGCTATTTTGGATTTAGACCTCTCCGTGCCAGTAAATGCAGTTCTGCTGTTACTGGTATCCATAAAGCAATGCTAGCCCAGGATATGACTAGTTCTGTGTGGGCAGGGAGAAAGCAGGCTCAGCTTTCCTGTCTTYTGCAAGAACAAAAACTGTGATTTGGGATTTTTTCTAAGTTAGTGAACTTCCCAGGGACCCAACCCTTACAGCACTGTAAGCAATTCCTACTTCAACAAGCTGTCCAAACTTAATCMGAGAACAAGGTTAATTTGTTTGAGATGATTTGTCTGAACTATTTCTCAAGTGAAAACCAACGAATCAGTTCTTCAGCTAGTACAAGCAATACTCAGCTCCATGAGGATTCTTCATTAGGAGGTCTTCTGTTTCTACATGCTAAAGGGAAAGTAATGGACACCAAGTAACCCACACATYCTTCCTTTGGAAGAAGGTCCTCAACAGAGGTCCATGTACTCCGTGCTGACCCATGCAGTCCTAGGCCCCACCAGCAAGTTCTTGAGGATAAATCCATGCCTCTCTTCTCCCACAGATCGAGCACAGCCCTCCCCTCTGCGCTGCAGACCCAACCCAACCATCTCTGTACATTTGACTTTGAATCACCAGTCCTCCTGTGCAATCCTGGGACTCACTTGGTCTAGGAGGTGTGCAAAGCTTAGCACAGAGACCCCTCAGAGGGACATCTAAGCTGGTAAAKTTCAGATGCACATTCTTACATAGATCAGTATGTGTACAAATAGCTGAGCACTTCTTTATTGCATGCCCTGCCACAGCATTTATGTTCCCTGATCATCCCTGATCATCAATCTGTCACTTACTAGGTGAGTGACATCTTCTCATAGCATAGTGCAGCACAGACAAAAAGTTCTTTGGTCTTTCCTTCTTGCACATGGGCATTTATCTTGCACATTTATCAGCCTGAAATCTGTCATTCTGGTTTGATACATTCACAGATTATTTACTTTTCCAATATTAGCTGCTAATTATCTCCAGGATCACATGCTGCCTAAAATCCACAGGCAACTCTGCATTTAATATTAATGAAGTCGTAACACCAGCCCCATCCAAGCAAAACTCTGCCATTAAACCTTTCCTCATGCATGAGACCTGCATCTCTGATGATTTAGCATCAATGCATGAAGACGTGGAGCAGGGAATGCTTCCTGCCCCTCTGCGGTGGAAAAGCAGAATTGCAACTGGTCCCAGAGAGTTACTGAAGGAGCCCAGACCAACATTCAGGGGAAGTAAAAACATACAAAAAATAATTCCGTCCAGGAGTACTTTTCTGAAGATGTTACAGTATCACCAGCAGCAATGTCCCTGACTCTAGTGTACTGCAACCGTTTTCCTCGAAAACCTATAGGATTTTTTCACTCTTGAAGTGCTATTTCAGTTGACATTTCAGACAGGCATTTGGTATTAAGAAACTCCTAAGGCTCAGCAGGAGGCACCTTTATAGCCACTGGATTAATGACAGAAAAGCTACCCAATGCATAATCTTGTTGATGGGGGATTTTCTTCAGTGTCCTTCACACAAGTTGGTTTAGGGCCTGGCATTTCTTTTTTTAAGCCATCTATAAATAATCTGACATTCAGAATCATCACATCTATCATCATTAATTCAGAGAAGAGCTTCACAGCATATTGCTTGTTGTAATCTTCAYGAGAAAAATAACTGAACAGTTGTCTTCCTAAAAAAGACCCACACGACTACCACAAAAATTAATATTCCATGGAACATACAAATGAAAATGACTTTTTAAGCCTGAATTCTCTCCAATCCATGTAACAAATAACTCACACAGTCAGAGGAGGCAGGGCAGGCCCAAGATGGCTTCAAAACTGTCTACAATCCTTGCTTACTGTAAATAGGCCTTTTTTCCCCTCTTCTGAAATAGTGTSCTTATATTTAAAAGACTATAAAGAGTATGAAGAGAAGGGCAAGGTAACTTTTAAGTTGTCTATGATGTTCCAGAGCWGAGCTACAGGAATTCTTCTTTACATGCCTTTTGAGACACATTAGTAGAAATATATCCAAAAAATGGCACATTTTTACCAGTAAAGTTAAATTGATAAATTTTCTTCATCTAGGTCGCACTTCTCCAAATAGCTGTAGATAGTATAAGAGAGGGGGAAAAAAAAAGTCATTACACATATAGGGCTTAATTCTCTCCCTTTAATGTTGGAATGACTTCCACTTTTTAAAGGACACACAGCAGTTTAAAAGAGCAAAAATCCCTGCACAGAAAACTCGGTCTGTGTTTGCATGGCTCAACTTTGTGCATGGTAAAAACAGACTGGTATGCTGAGTGCTTGTGCATTCTGACCACAAAAAAAGTTGTATGTTCAGACACGGAGCCTTTCTGGATCTATCTGAAAGAAATGAGAGACTCATGTAACCGTATCCCACTTAAGATAAGAGGCTTGGCCTCAAACATCCAGCTCCTTCAGCGACCATGCCGATCAACATCCGATTAGTCYGAATGCTGAAAGAAGATGACAAGTAAGGCACACAGTTCAAAGAGTTCCAAGCAGCAGAAGAAAGCTGAAAACTTATTAACAGAAAGCTTCTCACCACAAGGTCAGTCAAGAAAACAATGCAGGTAAGGACAGGTTTGCACAGTATTTATGTTGCAACAAGAATTGCAACTCGTTTTCTGTAAACTGCAAACCAGATGCTGCACAGTGTATTGCAGAACAGTAGTCAGGGTAGCAACATTCAAGCAGGAAGAGGAAAGCAGTGTCTGCTAAGCTGGGTGATACTCCTGCGCTTTCTGTAATCACCTTGAACTCCTGCAGTGGCAGATCAGAGCTCTGCATGATGTGGGAGATGCATTTCCAGCTAGCTATCATAAGCACTAAATCCAGATCTACTCTGTCATCACAAAATTGCTTAAGAATCTCAGAAGGCAATCCTGCATTCAGGAAAAACATACCCACCTCTTTAACTCAGCAATGAGCAAGGCTGTGCACGGAATACCCAAAGTCATTAGTGAKATGTTGTTGATAGCAGGCTTGATGAAGGCAAGACAGGTAGTAACTCCAGAGAGCACACCAACAGCAGCTTTAAAACGGCTCCTAAATTTGAGAGAAGGAAAAAATGCTTAGAATTCAAATTTTATTTAGTAAAAAACATGAAATAAAAATGAAATAAAAAAAAGATAAAATAAAAATAAAACAAATCAAATGATGTTAATAAGTTAATAATGTTGCAAAGCGTAGGTTTAGGCCTGAGGGCAATGCACATAGGGTAGCTGTGGATTCCACACTGCCTTGTATATGCAAGGAGGGCTGATCAAATGCACTCACCCTCACGGGATGCAGAGTCCTGAGGCAGACGTCTGCATGTACACAGGCACACACACACACACAAACAGTCAAACACACACAAACACACACAAATCACGAGTTTCAGATCCCAGTGGGGCCCTGCTCCAACCTTCCTCCTGCCACAACAAACCATGACGGAACCCAGCTCAGCATGTGGCATTGCACCTCTCCAGAGCAATGCTGTGTGACCCCTTCTTCGCGCTTTTAATATTGATTTGGGGCACACATTTTGTTATCCTTAACACCTTCTTCAGTCGTGCTACAGTTTGCGTTTTGTTTCTGTTAAGCCTTAAAGATTAGTGAAAACTACAAGGTAAAAAAGAACATTTTCTTCTAACCAAATGCATTTTTTAAAAGATTGTATTTTGGTATATTGTAAAGGACCACTTGTGAATTAATCTCATGTTTGACAACACTTAACCTTCCAGATAGTTTCATATTTTAAACATCCTGTTTCCGGTCCGTGGCAGGACTGGGGAGGCAACAAGAGAATTTTCAGTCACAGAATATTTCTTACATACTTGAAAGAAACAATCCAGTGCAATGGCATGCCATGGGAATATACACACACAGGGCTGGAATCTGCTCAAGGCTTTAGGAAAAGCAGCACATCAGCTGCAGCCATGGCCCAGGAACGGCCCTGTAGCCACGTCTGGGACCCCTTCCCTCCACTTTTCTGGTCTGGAACCAGAGAGAGCCCTGGCAGAAGAGGCACAACCAGCATTTTATACTGAGCAGTTACCTGTGCTGCAGGAAGCCCCTGCTTCCCAACTCAGACTATGTTCTGGTTAAAAAAGCGCCAATCCTGCACCATAAAGACAATCACTGTGCTGCCCTAAACTAACCCACAGCTTTATAAAAACAGCTACTGCCCAAGGTGGAGTCTGCTCTAATTCCCCATCCAAAGCAGGATTTCCTGACCCCCAAAATCATCACTGTCATCTTCACCAAGCTCATTCCATCTGCCTTTTGCATTAAAGCTGCTTTTCCTGCTGGAAAGCAGGTCTCCAGCATTATGCTACGTAAGGAGAAAGCTCTGGATCTGAGRTAAATGTCTCAACAGCCTTAAAAAGCAAAAAGTGAATAAATTTGTTGTGGGTTAGGCATCCCCGATCAAATTCTTTCCTCTACATGTTTCAGAACCAAATCAAGAGCTTAAAATGTAACTGCCTTGACACATACTAGGCAAATTTATATGGCATGGTTCATCCCTTCTCATTCTTTTACTGGATCTGCTATATCCTGCGAGGTTTTTTATGACATATTTAAGACTAAGTTCAATAGAAACAGGATTTTACCCCCAAAAGTCTCTATTTTAATATAGAAACAGTCTAACATCTCAGCAATACTTTGAACCTATACAAAGAACACAAGAACAAGAACATTGTTCACAAGAACAGTGATAGACTACACAAAGTCTCTGTGTTTTTGAGGAATAACAATTACAGAAATTCTTTAAGAGACTAAACTGCCCTTTGCTTGAGCTAAGTATCAAGAAAGCCTTATCATCTATCAGAATACCCTACAAGAACGTGTGCTGATAGTGCCCTGTGTAAGCACTGTGCTGCAAAGCGCAGAGTAGCCAGCTCTCACCAGAAAGCTGTGAGGTTGCACACACTGTGCATGGTAGCACGTGGTGTGTTTCTTCTCAGGGCAGCTCTGAGGAAAGGGCAATCTAGCCACCTGCCCCAGGAACTTCTAATCAGACACACAACAAAAGGAAACAAAGGGAAAAAACAGAAGATAACAATATGAGAAAGGAAGAGAGGACTGTTTTCAGAGCACTGGGCATTCATGTTGCCATTCAAACCTCTGCATTACCTCATCTGTCAGGCTATGTCATGTGAAAGGCCTGTGTGAACACATTTGTGGCCATAGACTATACAGATCCTTTAAACTGGTTCCATGTTTGCGTTTCTAACCCCTCATGAAACAATAATAAAAAAAAAATTACAGCAACAATTAACTTATAAACAAACACCCACTTAGTTTTTGAATTAGAAATGCACTTAACCACTGCCTTATATATTGAGATGAATATTCAGTTGACTTCTGTAGGCCTTATCCTATGCATACTTCATCTTATACAGATGCGGGTGGGAAGCATGGTTTCCATTATCTACTTCTAGCCATAGATTTTACAAACTACTCATTCAACAGCCATTTTAGAATCAATACCAAAAAACAGGTACTCCAGAGGCAGTCTATCTCATTCCAAGACCTGAAGTTACAAAACACATCAGGAACTGAAGAAGCAGGATTTCTATATCCTGATGGGCCCAATATATAAACGGTAGGAAGAGACTGAAGTGAGAAAACGTAGCAGGAGTTGTTAGACTAGGTGATCGCCCACCATCACCACATGCACACTTGGGTGTTAGTGCAATACGTTTCAGGAGGCAGGGAAGTGAACCACGTTCCATACATTACCTATCATTCCGGAAAACTCTTGGCAGGTATCTCCTGGGGAACCACATGGCAAGAGCACACATCAGAACCCAGAGAATAGCCAGCTCATCCAGCATCTGGCCCAGGAAACTCAGCGTGGCGTGGAAGTAAACAGACCCAATCCCTGGAAAGAGGCAACCACAGACAACCTGAGCAGTTAAAGTGCTATACAGACTGAAACGCGTCCTTGTGACCTGGACCAAGTAACAGGCAGTGCACACTATTTGGCCTAGAGAAGGTTTAAGAAAAAGTAATCCTGACCATTCCAAGAAGGAAATGGAAATTATCAGCACATTAGTTTAATCACAAAACACATTGTAAATGCAAGAGCTGAAGATGTATCTTCCACTAGCAAAGTAGACGTACGTGAAMAATATCTAGTAGTGAAATTTAATGCAAAAACAGAACAAGAAATAACACTCAAATGCTTCTTCTGAAATTGCTCACGCGCACATGCACTGGTAACTCAAAGAAAGGAAGACGAGTAGGCCAAGATACGATCATGTTCGTAAGTGGAAGGTGAGATAGTGCCCCACAGGGATCCAAACAGCCCTGTAAAGCTCCCATCTTCTCTGGACATTAACATGCTTAAGAGCCTTTCTCCTACGGCGTGGGGAGGCATGCGGCTCCATCACTGCAAAGCCCCAGAACAATTCACAGTGCTGCTCTCCTCTTCAGCTGCGCCCGGCACTTGCTGCAGGAACGGCGCCGGAGGAAGGAGGGTCAGCAGTCCTCTCGAGTTAGCCCAGATAAACACAAGCAGTTATGCAAAGGAAGGATGGGAAGGGAACAGGGCTAGGGGCAGTGTTCCCAGCAACCCGAAACGTCCAAGGGCGTTTTCCTGCCGGAGAGGACAAGCGTCTCAGCTTCAGGCAAGTACAAGCAGACCCCGCAACAGACGTCAGGGTTGCTTTGTTTTGCAGAAACAATCAAGTGCAAGCAGGAAAAACTGATTTCCTCTCTTTTTCAGTTCGTGCATGAGCAGATAAACACGGACTTACCAACCACAACTAGGAGGGTCCATATCAGATATATTCCACTGTTGAAGCAGGTTGCGTATTGACGGAATAAACACATACATATGGGCGGTAGAACAAAAAACAGGACGTTGCTTATCTAGGAAAAATAAAATAGAATGCATCAAATACAGGCAGAAAATAAAACAGACCTTTAAAATTTATAGGCTAAAACATCTACAAATGTTTTTTTTCAGTCAGTGAAGCCACAGCTTATCAAAGTACAACCCTCAGTTTCTGTCAAAGCTCAATTCTTTTTACAAAGCATTAGCATGTTTTGCTTAATAACATTAAATTAATAACAGTGTAAGGACTGAGAGCAGTGTAAAATGTGCTTGTCACATTATCTTTCAAATCTTTTCCCAAAGGAAATCTACTGTGAGTCTACAAATACCCAAGCAATTGCAATTCAGGAAGTATGAAGCAGCAAACAGACCGGGAACAAGGAGTCCCACCATGTGAACTCCCTCCTCAGAGGCTGTCTCGAAAGCCCAGCACGAAAATACACTGAAGTTATGGGCACCAGACAGGGCCCATCAAGTTTTGCTGAGGTCAAGCAGCCCCTGGGCTGGCAGGTCTGAAACACAGGTCAGGTAAAAAGGAAACCCTTTACCTTTTTGTGCAGGGTAAAGAAAGCATGAAGTTGTAAGTCCTTCTACATTCTTTTCCTCTTGGTTTTTCATTACAGAAATGTCTAGAGAATTGAAGGACAGTGACTGCATGACTGAAAACTACAGGACTGAAAAGCTACRGGAGTATGAAGCTTCAGGAAGTTACAAAAGTAGGAAGTATGAAAATACTGATCACAGAACGACAGAATCTCAGAACCACAGATTCACAGAATGGTTGAGGTTGGAAGGGACCTCTAGAGATCATCTAGTCCAACCTTCCTGCACAGCAGGGGCACCCAGAGCAYGGGGCACAGGGCGGCATCCAGGCGGGTTGGGAAGAATAATTAACAATTGACACCATTTCTAACTTTCTTTTTTTTTAACATATATGAGTTTAATAAAGACATATTTTCTCTTATTTGTCAACAATCCAAAAGCATAGTTCTCTCTTTAGGTTTTGAAAAAGAAAGAAAGCAAGAAAGAAAAGCTTTATAGGTGATTAGCATTAGCAGCCCCTATACGGAACACGTGGTTCTTTGGGAATGAACTACCCATGCCGAGAGCCTGCGTTGCTCTGGTTCAGCTGGGCAGTTTGGGAAAGACACCGTCCTCACGTCCCAGCAGAGCAGGGGAAAGGGGGAATCCYCCTGCTTGCCTTGCTCACATTCCCCACGCCTGGCCTGTGAGGACAGCAGCCCAATAACGTTCCCCTAAGAGGAATAACGTTCCCCTAAGAGTGCCCCTATGAGAACAACAGCCCCAATAATGTTCCCTTAAGACAGGTTTACAACAACCCCGGGAATAGCAGAGATCCAGAAGAACTGATCTCCTGTTCTTAGGGGCTTGCAAACCTAGACATGATACCAACAGTCTGGTGAGGAAATGGTTCAGGTACGGCAAATAAAGGTGTTTACTCCCTCAACTGCTGTTGCCCACCTCTCTGCACAATCTGAGCCAATCTGAGAACAAAGTTTACCAGGATGAAAACGGACACATCTTAATTAACATTTACACAACTCATCAACACACACTCCTAGGAGAGTATTCAAAATGACAAGAATTACAGCAGCATTTTCTCAGCACCATCTAGTTCGTGAACAACACCTTCCCTCACATGAAAGGTATATCCTCATAKATGAGATGTGTTTCCTTCAAAAGACTTGGCTTTCAAATGCCATTAAAGTAAAAGTCTTAGAAAGAGCTACTGCCTTGCTCAGTTTAATGCTATAAATACCTTGCAAGTAACTACCAAAAGATCCCTGGTAACAGCATCCAGCCCACATAGAGACTGGCTCACGCAAAGGAGTTCACTGATGCCTTCAGCACTATTCTTTAAAAAGAGAGAGTAAAATGAATACACTAAGACAGAAACTTGGCAAAATCCTTCTCTCTGCCCAGGCCAGATCAGCCACTAGGCAACCGGCATGGGGAGGCTTTTGTACTGACAGGGACACCCATCTTGCCCCTCTGACATTGCATCAAAACCACATCTGTTGCAGTCTGTGCTACCAGTTCTACCCCTGTGTATTAACCACCTGATAAGTACAAGTATTTGCACCACTGCTGGCACCAGGTTTTCTGAAAGCTGAGGAAGAGAGCAGGGAGAACGGAGGCAGCAGAGGAAAACGGGGGCTCCTGGAGAGTCCCGCTCTCCTGCCACAGCTCATCCGCAGGGGAGGCTCCCAGGAGGGCGGGAGGCACTGGGTCTCTGTGCACATGAGAAGTCCCCATGCTCCTTGGGAAAGGTCTTGCCAGGAGAGGCCCCTTCTGCTCCCTCCGTGCCACGCTTCCCAAGCGCTGCAAAGGTCCATCTCCTTGGCCAGCGAGCAGCTCCTGCTTGCTCTTCTATCCACAGGACCCATGCTGTTCTGTCCTCACAGACCCACGCAATGTCCTASGGGGCATTCACATGACCCAGCTTTGGATACTCGGCTCATTCCGCCTGTTTCCCAACACCCTCCATACACTGTTGTTATGCTACACCAGTCTGCAGAGGGAGCGAGCTCCTCCAGAGAACACAGCCCTGCTGGTTCTAGCCAAGCTTCTTCACAGAATTGTCCCCCGATGTGTGTGTCCTCCTTTCCTCTACACGGCTAAAGAGACAGCAAAACAGCCTCGTAAACGAGATTTCAGGAAGTTGTGGAGAGTGTCACCCGACGGACCGTTTGCACACCAAGCATCCCTTCAGAAGGACTCTGCTTCTGGAATTCCGTCAAGCTACCAAGGCAGCAAATTCAGTCTTTGTAGTCCACAAATAAAGAGAGTGGGAGGTTGTCAATGCCACCCAGAAAAGCCAGAGCACGGGRCGCATCATCTCCCTGAGGAGCTCCATGAACAGCAAAGAGTTATTCCTATGGACTTGTACTAAAGCAGGCTTTAAGATTCAGACTGATTTGCAGGAGGTCTATTAAAACAACTTTTATGTTCTGCCTAACATCTGTATCATCTTCTATTCCACTCCCCACCCCAAAGAAAAAAAGAAAAAAAAWCAGAGTCTAGGGGACACTCACGGATCAGAACCTGTTGTGACATGTACTTTTCCAAGCACGCTCAGAAGGCTCCTTCTGACTCCAAAACAAGCCGAAAACGCAGTTAATAACCCTCCATTAACAAGTCCTCTTGGACCTTGGCGTGCTTAAAAAGATATATTTCACCACAGTGAGGACAGAGAGAGGTGGAAAGGAAAGGAAAGGAAAGGAAAGGAAAGGAAAGGAAAGGAAAGGAAAGGAAAGGAAAGGAAAGGAAAGGAAAGGAAAGGAAAGGAAAGGA
>NW_020454139.1:2083811-2087120 GCF_003342845.1 Nothoprocta perdicaria | reverse complement strand
AGGAAAGGAAAGGAAAGGAAAGGAAAGGAAAGGAAAGGAAAGGAAAGGAAAGGAAAGGAAAGGAAAGGAAAGGAAAGGAAAGGAAAGGAAAGGAAGAGGTATAAACAAAGGACTGTAGAAGAAATAGAAAAAAAACACAGAGTTTTTACTTCTATGGCTAGAACGGCCCACACATCAAAATCAGACTAGAAATCACAGTAAACAAAAAATATAGACTAGGAAATCCTGTCTTGGCCTGGAAACAAGATGACAAAAGAGTTGCATTCCCTTACCACACCTGTAACAATGTGTTTTTATGTCAGGGATGAGGTAACAAAGGGAGAGCTCTGCCCCAGGGCACTGCTGCTCGGCACTGGACGCCTGCTCATGTTCGTGTCCTGTACATGTCCTGCCTGCAAAGGCAAGAAGACTTTTGCTTTTAAAATCTGGAGCTTGCTGGGGGCCTGTTCTTCGTGGAATGGCCACCAATGGTATTTCTCAACACTGTAAAAGTTGAAGTAATTTCAGCACTAAAAAACTTCTCTCCGTTCCAAGCCAAGGACTCGATCAGGCCAGAACTAACCCGTGACTTTTCCTCTCCATTACCAGTGTAGACACTACAAGGGCCGCACCCTTAGATAAGCTGCAATATTGACATTGTCCTTTCCAAGTAATTAAGGCATCCATCTACCCTTTGTGTTTCTGAAGGTATTTGCATGCTCAGTTTTTTAATTCACACAGTTAGCCAGTATGGTTTGCTAAGGTACAAATCAAACCCTGATACTGACAATGGTGGTGCAAAAATTACTAATTACAGTTTCATTCGGGATCAGTCAAAGGGAATGATTCTGTGTCACAGTTCTGGAAGATGGGTAGTCATCCCACCAGCAGCAATCCATCTCCTGGTTCATACAACTGTGGACCTTTAGATTTCCAACTACTCAGCTGCATGAAACAAACGCCACATTTTGTTTCGAATGAAACGAAAGCCACACAGGCTGTGGAGAGGCCACCAGAGGCCATTTGGGATCCCAGCGGCCTAACTTTGCTCCCATCCGGCCACAGTGCTGCCAAAAGTGACGTTTCCCACAGTCCCGGGAACGATCAAGCAGAGCCGTGCTGCTCTGTGGGGCTCTGACAAGAGCCGCAGTGCTCGGCCATGAGGGCAGCGCGTCCTGCACTATCACTGTGAGGAAACAGCAAAAATCAACCTCGTAGCAAGGAGAGGCTCTAGAGAGACTTCTGTGTCTCCATCAGCGAGCRTGCCGCTCGCAGGAACGGGAGGTCTGTGGAACAGAGAAGTGGCAAAGATAATATGGACACATTCTCACACTCCTAAGACTATTTCATAGCTGTGTAAAAATGTTATCTTGCTAATAAGGAGCAAAAGAGGAAGAATAAGAATTCTCTCAAGAACTCTCTTAAGTTGAAATTTGGCAAGAAATACATATTACACACATAATGCAACATACTAACCTGGAAGGTACTGACTTAGTTAGTAAGAGAAAAAATAAAGTCATGGTTCTCAGGTGTTTAAAACCCAAAYAAATAATCTGATTTCTTTTTTATTATTTTTTTTTTCAGAAATTCCTCTGCACAGGTTCCTTCAACATCTGGAGTCTTGGTATGTGTTGTATGTAAGTCTGCTGAAGGGTCCTGCCTGAAACTGCTACAGGTTTCAAATCAGCCCCAGAATTGCACTAAGAAGAAATAAAATTTGGATTCCACTTAGATCATTATTAGAAGGCCAAAACTTCCCAAGGGTCCCACGGACACCTGGCTTTTCCGAGACACCCCTCAAGCCACTGCGAATGAAACTGTCCTAACTTTCAGGTGCCAGGAGCGCAGAGCACAGCCCGTCACAGCGACCTGGGGCTAAACCCCTAAGCCCCTTCCACCACCGCAGCCTTTCCTTCCTCAACCTCGGTTGCTCCGCTTGCTCATCCTCACTCGGGGAAACTCGTGCTGATCCGTCCGGAACCCCTCGGGCTCCCAGGGACACGCAGTTGCCGCTCCAGGCTCTCTGCAAGGCGTCTGTGCCACGGGGAACGTGCTGGGCACCCCAGCGGGACACCCCTCTGCCTGTGTAGCTAGCTCCCAAACACACCAGCTCTCATTAAGGAAACCCTCATTATCCTGAGCTTTTCCTCCGGCTGTTTGTGGTTCCCACACCATAAGAACAGTTGGGTTCATAGGAGCAAGAGGAGTGGGCAGTTTTCCCCCCTTACCCCTGAGGTTCCCCCACAGCAGCGACCTCTTAATGTTGACAGCATTTTGGGGTGAACTGCAAGGAAAAAAATAAAAAGAACAAACGAGAGGGGAGCARTATGCGCAGTGTGCAGTGGCATTGCTTGTCATGGGTGTGCAGCACGCACAAGGAAGTCCCTGGTAAGACTCGTGGGGTGAGAGAAGCCAGACACCTTTCCTGTGGTCCAGGGCAGCACTGGAATCCGCTGTTTTCAAGCTAAGAAACACCAAGGGAAACACAGGCTGAAGAAATCAAAGGAGGAAGAGCTCAGAGAAGGATGGAATTTCAAGGGAGAAAAGGAGAAAAATAATCAAAGAGCAGGTTGCACAGTAGGGAAGCAACACAAAGCAGCAGGACAGCCCCGCTGTCCGAGCATGTGCGCCCTGCTCGAGGAAAGCGAAGCCGCGAGCAGCAGCCCAGCCCCGGCACTGGCACTGGCTGCTTCCCTCCTGCCGCAGGATGGTGAGGGCTGCCAGGGGCCTTTGCGGGTCCGCAAGGATTCTGTAGACACGGAGGCAGGAGCCAGCCCGGCGCCGCGTGTCCGGACGGCCTCATGCGCACGGCTCCGGCTGTGGTGCTGGGCACAGGCGCCCAACGGGCCCGGAGCTGATCCCGGCAACGCCACCGCAGGAGCGAGGACACCAGGCGGTGCGGGAGCTGGGATACTGGGCGGTGCAGGAGCAGGGATACCCAGCRGAGCGGGAGCWGGGATACCCAGCGGAGCGGGAGCTGGGATACCCCTCAAAGCGGAAGCCAGGATACCCCTCGGAGCAGGAGCTGGGATGCGGCTGGGTGCGAGGGCGCAGTGAGCGCCGCTGCTCTCCGCTCTGCCGCCCGGCCCCGGTGCTGCCCCCGGCCCCCCGCCGGCCCTGCCCGTGCCGGTGCCGGTGCCGGTGCCGGTGCCCGCGGCGGCTGTGGCCCCGCGGCGGGGCGGCGCGGCGCGGCGCGGCGCGGCACGCACCGTGTTGTAGAACTCGGCGATGGCGGGCACGATGGTGTAGTTGTCCTCGC
Organism: Nothoprocta perdicaria; assembly: GCF_003342845.1. NCBI lineage: Eukaryota > Metazoa > Chordata > Aves > Tinamiformes > Tinamidae > Nothoprocta > Nothoprocta perdicaria. The sequence continues at coordinate 2,083,882 of NW_020454139.1, read as the reverse complement.
ACCAGTCGAGCTCGGAGCTGCCCGCGCGCAGCTGGTCCCACCACAGCAGCGCCAGCATGGCCCCCGCGCCG
>NW_020454139.1:2082090-2083191 GCF_003342845.1 Nothoprocta perdicaria | reverse complement strand
GGAAGGAAGGAAGGAAGGAAGGAAGGAAGGAAGGAAGGAAGGAAGGAAGGAAGGAAGGAAGGAAGGAAGGAAGGAAGGAAGGAAGGAAGGGAGGAAGGAAGGAGGGAAGGAAGGAAGGAAGGGAGGAAGGAGGGAAGGAAGGAGGGAGGGAGGGAGGGAAGGAAGGAAGGAAGGAAGGAAGGAAGGAAGGAAGGAAGGAAGGAAGGAAGGAAGGAAGGAAGGAAGGAAGGAAGGAAGGAAGGAAGGAATCCCCGTGAGCAGGCAGAGGACATTAGGAAACCACAAACAAAATCAGTTTATCCCTGACTCTAAAGCTAACCAAGCGTTACCTTTCATGTAAGCAGCATTTTTTATTCTCCAAAGATTTCTTAGATTATGAAATATACTTTAAAAATCTGCTAGATTTCTAACACAGAATACGATTCCTACTTCAGGAGGTGCTTCCCTTAGCTGTCGATGCAGTTTTAAACACCCTTTTGTGGTCTCTGCTTCCYGTGTGCAAGCGAAGTTGCCCTTGCGGTATCCATTGCTCAGCGGGAACCTTTCCTTTTTTTCCGTTGCATTTTTCCCTCTGCATTTTCTCATACCGCTCACACGGTAAGCTCAGACACATGTGGTGGTACAGCAGTGCATACGGATGCTCTCAACACCTCCTCCAGCTTTGCTGCTTAAAGCATGAGTGAAAAAATAAATAAGCACCAATTCTACCAGGATCCTGAGGAGTAAATAAATAAGGACAAATTCTACCAGTGTCCTGAGGAGTAAATAAATAAGCACCAATTCTACSAGTGTCCTGAAGAGTCAAAGCTGTAAGTGCTCAGGCACCACTGTGCTCACTCCCTGCCCCGTGCTACAGCGGTGTAGGCGCCTGTTGTGCATTTATTTCCCCACAGAGGGGCACTAGGTTTCGGTTTTTGAGGGGGGCTGGTTTGTTTTGGTTAGTTTTCCGGTTTTTGGCAGTGCTTTGGCAACTCGCGGCGCTGTTTCCTCTCACGCGCGCTGTGCCAGCCGCCGGGGCGGTGCCGCGCTCGGCCCGCGGCGCCAGGCCAGGCCCCGCCGTGGCGCTTTCGGCGGTCCCCGCGCACCGCCGCGCGCAGCCCC
>NW_020454139.1:2059914-2081687 GCF_003342845.1 Nothoprocta perdicaria | reverse complement strand
GGATGGCGGCGGCGGCGCGACATGGCGGCCGCGCTGAGCCGAGTGTCTCCCCCGCAGCTCAACATCTCCTTCCCGGCCACGGGCTGCCAGAAGCTCATCGAGGTGGACGATGAGCGCAAGCTGCGCACCTTCTATGAGAAGCGCATGGCCACCGAGGTGGCGGCCGACTCGCTGGGCGAGGAGTGGAAGGTGAGGCCCGTGTCCCGTGCCGGAGCGCCCGGCGCCGGCGTGCGCGTCGTCCAGCCGCGGGGCCCCGAGCCCGCGGGGCGAGCCCAGCGTGTCCCGCAGCGCGGCCTCGCGCCCGTGCGCTGGAGCCGATCCGTGAGCGCTGCCCCGGTGTGCGGGCTGCGCTCGGGGTATGAGAGGCCTCGTGCTAGACCTCATGGAGGGGGTTACAGGAACAGAACCGTGAGCAGGGGCTGGTGGCCAGGGTGTCCCTGCCTGAGCCGGGGTTGAGCTGTGATGTCCAGAGGTGCCTCCATCCTCGGCGAGGGGAGCGGGATGTTGGTTTCTCTCCCCACGGAGCAGCYGCAGACACGGCTGCCAGGAGGCGCATGGAGCAGCTGCCCGGCCGGGGCAGCGCTGCGCYCGTGTCTGCGCCAGCTGCAGCCTCTCGGGCGCCCGCTCCTCTCGGAGCGGAGGTGCGGAGCAACTGAYGACACACGTCTGCATCCACAGGGATACGTGGTGCGCATCAGCGGCGGCAACGACAAGCAGGGCTTCCCYATGAAGCAGGGCGTCCTCACGCACGGCCGCGTGCGCCTGCTGCTCAGCAAGGGCCACTCCTGCTACCGCCCGCGCAGGACCGGCGAGCGCAAGCGCAAGTCCGTGCGCGGCTGCATCGTGGACGCCAACCTCAGCGTGCTCAACCTGGTCATCGTGAAGAAAGGTGAGAGCGGGGATGGGGCCGCGCAGCTGCCCGCGCAGGACCCTTACCTGCGTGTCAGAAAAAGGCATTTTAGGTGCAAGCTTAACTAACATAGCAAAACTTTTTTCCAAGGTGAAAAAGATATTCCTGGACTGACAGACACAACCGTGCCCCGTCGCCTTGGTCCCAAAAGGGCCAGCAGAATCCGCAAGCTCTTCAACCTCTCCAAGGAAGATGATGTTCGCCAGTATGTTGTGAGGAAACCTCTGAACAAAGAGGGTAAGAACTCTGGCTTTACCACTCTGCTTGTTACAGAAGTGAGTGGGGATGGCCAGTCTGCTGCAGAGAATGAACTGCACGGCCTGATAACTCATCTGCTGCTGCAGTCAACTGTCCCAACGGATCAGGCTGTGCATCCTGATTACGAAGTGGACACATTTTGTTTTCCTCACATTACTCTTTCTCTTTCCCCATCTCAAAGAGGAAAAAGAAAACATATATTTTAAACATTGTATAATCTCTAATTACATTTCCTAATGCTGCAGAATGTAGCCCTAGAATATTTTTTAGTAGAATTAGGTTGAAGAAGAGTATTTGAATATTTTGAAACAACAGCATTTGTGTGGTGGTGGTTGGGAATGAAAATAAAGGTAGATGCAGCTGAGACTTTAGGGGTATTTTTCGTTTGTGTTTCCCTGTTGCTGCAGCCTAAAATGTGCTTTTTTGGGGAAGGCACGGTTTTTGTTCTACCCAGTCTTTTCCAGCAGTCTTTAGATTGTGGTTCGGTGTTCTGTGTGGTCATGTGGTTTAGGAAGGGTGRGCAGTATTTTAGGAGAAATGATATGATAGTAATAGTGCTTGGACACCATGGAGAGTACTGGGATAACAGTGATTGACAATGCAGCTTTAGCGTCATGGGAGCTGTTCATCTGCTACAGGATGGAGTCCTGGCCTGGCAGACAGTTTTTTATTGTGGCTACTGAAAGTCATACAGGGTGAACAGTGAAGTCTTATGGATACACGTTATGTTTGTTTATTTGCTCATCAGGGCCTGTGTGGCTTCATTTCTTTAGATTTATATTTTAGTGTGAGAAAATTAATGAAGCTGAAAGTACAATGGTGTGTTCTGAAAGCAAGAGGGTGGCTTTCCATCCTTACCTACTTCTAGGGAAGGTTATGGGGAAGCATTGAAGGTGGGAAACAAGGGTTTCCTCACAAAGTTGCCCACATGTGGAGAGCAGTGCTTCACAGCAGTATGAACACTGCACACTTACTAAGTTGCTCTTAAATTCACCAGTAATTGATTATCCTTTCTATGAAATAAGCCAGGGTGCCGAACTGTGTGTTAGTGTAATAGTATTTAAAATAGCATTGCTGTTTAAAGTAAGTGGCGCTTACTGTTAGCAGGTTGGATAGGGGGTGCTCAGGGCTGTTTTGGAAGAAAACTGTTGCTTTTACTGATCAGAAGTTCTCTTTAGGCAAGAAACCTAGGACCAAGGCTCCTAAGATCCAGCGCCTAGTGACCCCTCGAGTTCTGCAACACAAGCGCAGACGTATYGCCCTGAAGAAGCAGCGCACCCAGAAGAACAAGGAGGAAGCAGCGGAATATGCTAAGCTCTTGGCCAAGAGAATGAAGGTGGGTGTTCATCCTTCTTGGCTGCATGGAGTCTGTAGGATCAAGGGGTTTGGTGATCTTGGCTCCACATGCACTACAGCTCGCTACTTCCAGAACCACATTAAGTCAGTGTTACGCAGGACGTGAGGAATGCCAGAATGCGAGTATAAGCGCCTCCAGTTAGGAGCATGTTCATAGGAATTGTCCTGTCCTGCCAGTCGGGGGGCCAGGCTGACTGCTCTGCMGTTTCTCTGAGGACTGAGCTTGAAGACAACGATACTCGAGCTCACAGTGGTGTCGTCACGGTCCTGGTGCCGGTCCAGGCATTTAAGTGGCTGGGGATGCAGGTTCCAGCAGTTGGCCTGAGTGGGAAGTGAAGAGCTGTCARTGCTGGTTTGTGAGCTTGGACATGGAAGGGCAGTGACTGCTTACAGAGCACTGCTAAAATTTTCATCGATGCTTTTAAAGTTTCATGACTTCCCCATGAGCAGTGCCTGAAAGCAGATAGGCTTTGTTCTGAAGTCTGCAGTAGGGCTTTCGTACTCCGGGTTGTGTTACCYCTCGGTACTGTGTTAAGATGCATAGGCCTCTACAGAATTCTTACCACCTGGCAGGAAGAGGATACTGGGTTTTGCTTTAATTACATTAGAAGTGATGATTGTAGTTTGTTTCCTTCAATTTGCATTTATGTGGGGTGTTTGTAGATGTCTTAAAGAAATACTTGATCATGGGCAACAACTCTTTACTAGTTTGTGCTTTTTCTTTTTCCCCCTCTCYAGGAGGCCAAGGAAAAACGCCAGGAGCAGATTGCCAAGAGGCGCCGGCTTTCTTCATTGAGAGCTTCTACATCTAAATCTGAGTCAAGTCAGAAGTAAAGATGTACATGATAATAAATGCCTTTTGTGGTTAACTTTCACCATGAGACTTTACAGTCCATCTCGTCACTGGTCATTTTTTAAAATCATTTTTCTGGACAAACTGCATTATACAGACTATGTTAGGACAGGAATTGTTGCCCTTGATGAAATTCTTTTTTGACAGGATGTAATAATCTTCATGCATTTGGTGAAAATAGCAAAGTTATGATAGTCTCAAGTATAAGATAGTAAAAACCTGTAGCCTTCATCTTATTTGGGGAAGACTTGAGTGYATTTTAATGCTCTCCTCCTGAAAACAGAACTAAAGTCTGTTGAGGAGTAAGCCACATATTAAAAGGTTTGATGGTGGTATTTCACTTAAATGTTAAAACTTTGCAGCCTGTATGTATTCTTAGACTGAGCTATGAGCAGATCTAGYGCTTGATGCGGTTGATAGGAGACTGCCTGTCAGGTGTTCGATGCAGAATGGGTTGTGCTAAACAGGTTGTCTCGTGGTGTCTTTGACCAAGTAGTCAGTGTCCTTCTAAGTTCTCAAATAAGTGTTTTTATTTTCAGTAAAAAGCACATTAAGTATTTATCAGTGGGAAAGTGATAGTGCATAAATGCTTTATTACCTTCTTGTGGGCATGGCAAACTTGCTTAAGCCAAGGTCTCATCTCGCTTGAAGCATTTTTTTTCCTGGAAAGTGAAATTCAGAGCCCTACAAACTAAAAGTTGCAGAACAAGACACTGGCTGGTGATAYGTTACAGGCCTAGAAAGGTTAAGTAAGTAGTCATCTTGAATCTAATTTGGATTAACTGATACTGCTCTGGGGTGGGGGTAGTTTCCTACTTCATGCTGCCACTGTCTAAGAGCAAGAGAATTATTTGAAAATAATTGTTGTTCAAACTGCAATTTAAGTTACTTCACAGTTCGGAGTCTGGAGCTCTGCTGAAAACAAAAAGCCCAGCTGAATCTTTAGTATGGAGAACAGAGGTTTGGGACACAACTGGGTTTTGCTGTTTGGTGGTTATTTCATGTCTCACCACACACTATCTGCTRTTGTAGTAGCCTGCACCTGGTAGGTATTGAATTCTGATAGTCACAGAACTAAAGGGGAAGGTAAAAGGCCAGAGGCAAAAATGCCTACTTGCTAAAAAATGCTTCTTGTCTAGTCCCCGGCTCAGAGCAGGGTCAGTTACTGCAGGTTGCTCAGGGCTCTCCAGCAAAGTTCTGAGCGTCTCCAAGCATGTATTTAACTTTGTGCCCTTAGCCTCTTCTGTTGCTGAGAAGAGCTTGGCTTTGAGTATTCCTCATCCTATATTTATATACATAAGGGAAAAAGAAAATTCCCCTGAGCCCTCTCTTTTTATACCACCTTTGTGACCCTCTYTGTTGGACTCGCATCTATAAATCCATGTCCTCCCTGTACAGGAGATGGCTAGCACCCTGTGTGTGGCCTCCTCCTCACTGAGTAAAGGGAACGATCAGCTCCTTGCCCTGGCTGCCAGTGCTCCCCGCACTGGGCTAGCTCGTGGTCACCTTGTCCACCAGGACCCCTCCGTGTCCCTCTGCTCTCCAGGTAACTGTCCCTGGGCCTGTGCTGGTGCAGGGGAATCTCATGCCCTGACTGCAAGGCCGGCTCTTTGTCCTCCTTGAACCTCTCATTCCTGTGTGGCCCCTGCTCCAGCTCTGCATATGTGAAAACRGGAGTTATTTGGCCCTCACAAAGCGGGAGAACCAGTGCTACCAAGCTGCTGGTGGTAGCTTGCAACTCCGAGGAACAGCATTTTAAACCAGACCCTTTGGCTACCGCAGTCCCTTGGTGGCACAAAAGCAACTGCACTGTTCTTACTCCCTCAGCTATCTCAGTCATGTTTCTGCAGGAACTTGCCTTAAGCACAGGCTCTGACCCCTGCTTCCTTACTGCTGCCTCTGTATCTCAGCGCAGTCCTGCTAAACCCTCCTTTAAAACACAAACCAACCCTGCTGTCTGTGCCCTCTCCAACGATACAGCCCCATGCCTGTCCCCAGCCGCCCCCCAAGAGGGCCCAAGTTGCCCGCACTGAAGCCAGGGCCGTCGCGCTCCGGCCCAGCCTCGCTCAGGACAGCCCTCAGTTCTGCCCCTCTCCAGGAGGTACCAAGGTGCAGCTGGTTCCTGGGGCGGCTCCCTGAGCAGCCCCAGCCAGAGCCGTCTTCACTGCCCAGCTCTGTCCCAGCCCTCGTCCTCCCTCACAGTTTCCCCGGGTGCTACCAGCAGTTCTCACCAGGCAGCCAGAAGAATCTGGGCTTGGTCTAGCTACAGCAGCCTTTTTCACTTTCAGATTAAATCCACTCAAGGAGGTAATTATTAAGGGCAAAAATGAAGATGAAAAATGGGAAGTTTCACCAGGGATTTGGATGTATTTTATTTTGGGAAATACATTAAAAATTGTTGTACTCTAAGATGCCTATACAAAACTCAGAATACAGAGAGTGCCCTTCCAACTCAAGATACATTTGTCAAATGTACAAAAACATTAGAGCAATACTTGTTAATCAAAGCACAGTAAATGGATGCCATCTTGCAACAGTTCAAACAATCTCTAAAACAGTGCAAATTTTATTGCATTATTAAAAAAACTTCCCCAACTCACTAAATTCTTAATTTATTCACACTACATCCTTTATCCCCATTAAAATACAGTTGTATCCCCATTAAGAGAGCTGTATCCCCATTAAAATACAATTGTATCCCCATTAAGAGTTGTATCCCCATTAAAATACAGTTTCTTAAGATCCTTAAAGGAGCTTAACATATTTCTAAAAACAGCAAACAATCCCTTTTATTTGCACCACTGATTGATGCAGACAGAAAGACAAAAAGAAAAATCAGTTACTCATCTCATATGCATGATAATAAACAGCATAGAAAAAAAAGAAGAAAAAAACCACAAGAGTTCAATTTAAGTGCTGAAACTGAGCTGTTAAAAGGACATGGATGTTATTTTTCTTTTGTAAAAATGACCAAGAGAAAAGTTGATATATGTGAGGCACCCTGAAGTTTTGATTAGTTAAATGAAAAAAAAGGTTAAAAACACCCAATCTTTGTTTTTAAAATTTACAGTTAATGTGAATAAGATGACTTCTCTACCATATAAAGGTATCTGCATTGATGCAATTGCTAAGAGTTTTGAAGAGAAACTGATGGGTAGATTCTTCAGTTAATTCATTTTTAACAAAATGTTTTAAAATACAGTTATATAGTCTAATTAATATACTTTGAAGTATTTTTTCTGTGTTGCAGCTAATCAAGAAAAGCAGTATACTAGTAYACTCAAGACAAAGTATAAAGTATATTCTTTTAGCTGAGGCAGTTCAGAAACCAGTATTTCAGTTACCATGAAATATAACAAGTCATTTACAACTGCAATTTGACTTCTTTTTCCATGCTTCAATAACATGAAAATTCACTTAGTTTTGTTCTAAGTTGTTTGCCAAGTTCTGAATTTAGTTTAAAGCACATTTACTAAATAACAGACTATCATTTAATTCTTTAAATTTGAGTTATACAATATGAAGACAGGCTATGTCTATAAGTAACATACATATGTTACTGGAACATGAGAAAGCCAATATTGCCAATATTGTACCAATAATGCAATCACATTCTACACATTCTCTTACATGTTCCTTCCAAACTGGATTTTGAAGTCGAYTCTATGTTATTCACTTACAGTTATTACACCTTGGTAATGTGCTGCAATATTAGTACACACAAATAAGAAGCTGGCCACCTAAGATCCTGATTTCAAACTTCGAAGATCACATTGTTTTAGTTCTCAAAACAAAACAAATATATATATATATATATATTTTTCCACGTACTACCCAAGCCATAAACATTTTTTTCATGATTTGATGATAGATGTAAAGTATTATCCTCTCAGCAAAACTGACTGCCATTTAACATTGTTAGGGCAACACTCAAAGAAATTCTCTGTGTGTTTCTTATYCGAACCTGTATTTTCTAACATACCAGGCTTCTTTGATACCCCATAACTTTTCGCCTCCACATACACAATCAGTTTGGTTTGCACCCACACTTTGTGCAACCCACTGCAGGTTTTCATTTCATTGGTTTCATTACCTGCAGCCATTTTCTTACTTCATATACAAGATTTTTAAGATATACAGCAGAACCAATCACTTAATCATGGCCAGTGAGTTATATGCCAGCTCGAGAATCTGGAGGCAAGAGGATGTTACCAAATGAGAAAAATATTTATTTTTCTACATCCACTAAGAACTAAGGCCAGACTGATCCATATCAGCTCCCCAACACTCCTGTCCAGCTCATTCACACATCAGATACTTGGAATTCCACGAGCGTGAAACAGAACAGGAGCATTTGGACTAGAGACCAAGTCATTCCAAAGGAGTCCAGTGATTTGCAGACAAAAATCTACTATGTTTTTAAATAGAATAATAAACATAATAAAGAGTTYGGAGGAGTTTTGAGGATTTTCCCTATTCATTTTTGGCCACATTTTCCAGGATGAATTAATGAGCCATGCTAACCTTTGTTCAAAACAAGCAAATAAACAAAACCCACATACTCTTTTCTCAGCCACACTCGGGACCCATTGCACATTCAAATAATGAAAGGCTAAAAATCTTAGCGTGCCTCAGTGTAGGAATATCTGGTGGTCTCTGCCTGTTTGCAGCAGACAGAAAAGGCACAGGAGGAGCAGGAGGTGCCTTTGAAAGCAGACATAGCAACACGGAAGTAAATTAAGACAACTCTTAATTCATTTTTTTCTTTTCCTTACTTTTTTTTTTTTTTTTTTTTTTTTTTTAAGGGATCTTCTTAGATGAGACTTTAATGAAGAAAGCACTATCACTGGTCTACTTTTGATTAGAATCACAATTTCACTGAAGAACCTGATGGATACTCTGCAATTAAAACTAGGCACCAAAACATCAGCCCTGGCTTACGGAGCTACAGCTCTGTTAGAAAGGTAACTGGGGCGGGCACAGACACAACCTGGAAGGAACGGAGGCGGGAGTCCCCCCACGCTGACAGGCCGGCGCACAGCGGAAGCAGGAGCCGGTTCGTGGTGCGCAGGAGCACATCCGTTCTTCTGGGGGAACCACGAGGAACCAGGCGAGCACCGCTCTGCCTCTGTCCTGGGGCCCTCTTGGTTGGTGTGTATGCACCAGGAAGGCCTAACAAACACTTAGGCCTAACCAGGAAGGCTTAACATACACGCTGTGACACAGTCTACCTTGGCTGTTTCTACAGCACTACTGCCACGTTGTCCTAGATTTTCAGCAACAAGGATAAGATTGAATTTCAAAGGTGTGCAAAGATATCAAGTTTGGATATCGCTTGGTTATCTAAGACAACGGAGAGGCTTTCTTTGTAATTCAATGAGATGGGASCATTTAAGAGTGCCTAAGACTTAATTATATGCAAGTTGTGTCAATTGTATGCTTTAGTTGTTGAACATTGGAAAAAGCATGTACCATTGTCTCATTAAGGTCGGTACAGAAAAAAATGCCATTTTTATTTTTAGAAGTAATAATCGTTTGCAGTAACACTTCAGAGAGATGTTTACTTTGAAAGCACAGAATTGTTTACTTAAATTACATACGAGAAAAGAAAATAAGAAAAATGAGACATTACAGCTGTATATTACAGGAAAACAGTTCTACTCTTCATTGTGATGCAAGTCACATATTGGCAAGAAACTATGTATAAGCATCAAAGAATAGAGGAGAAAAGAAAAAAAAAAAGAACTCATTAGGTACTTCTTCGCTTTTAGCTATTGAGAATACATTGTATTTTCAACAGGGGAAGCTGAAGACGCTGCCCAGGCTTTCTCTGCTAATTGGCTTAAGAACAGCACTTTCAGACAAAATGAAACAAGTCAGCCTATACTACAAGAATATTTGGAGAAAAATAGCATATTTGTTTTATAGAAACACAGATTTGCAGAAAAGGAAGCTTGTGTTTTTCATTTTTCAGCTGGTAGCCATTTCAGACCAAGAATGAGAATCCTTAAGTTTAAGGAAGTAGTATGAAGTGATTATATTTGTGCTCAAGTGRGATTACAGCTTCAGCTGTGCTCCTCTAATAAACTGCAAATACTTATCTTTTCTGTTCTCTCCAGGAGTAACACCATCAGAAAACTCTCATGTAAATTTCAGTAAAAGTAAGAATAAWTCTTACCATATAAATCTAATAACAGAAATCTTTTAGCCACAGAACAATGCCGAAACTTTTTTTGACAAAGATACAACTATTTTTGTCAGTGAGGCATATAAGGGGAGGAAATGTCTGATCACTAGAATGAAATGAAAGATGAAATTATCTTTGAAGATCATTCATTCAAGYCCTTCAGTTTTGTGTGGACACACAACCTGAAGACAACATTTATAAAWATACTTCTAATTGAAATATTGAATTTGGACGGTAAGTGCAAAATAAACCTCAGGCTACATGTGATAACAAAGGGGTGTTAAAAAWWTTTTTWAAWWAAAAAAAAAAARRRGGGTCAATGAAAGGACARAATCATGTCTAGTTAGTATCCAACTCCAAACGTTTAGTGTAAAAGCCTACCATTTCTCTGAAGAAAACATTGGTATCCTCACAGGATCTTCCTCTCCTTTTTTTTCTTCCTTTTTTCTTTCTTTTCTTTTTTAGGTCAGCCAAAGATCATTTAAAATATTGACTAGAACAAGTATCAGTAGGCACATAGCAGTTTTAGGTAGTGTAATCTGACAAAGGCAGTTACATTCCAACTTCCAAACCAAAGACTCATACATTTACATTCATAAATAYATACCACATACAAATGCACGATATCTCTCTTTAGATAAAGGACATTCTAAAGAAGTACTGAAAGGTCTTATGATTTTGTGTCAGAGAAGGACTTTTCACTAAAATAAAAAATATTAAAGACAAATATTGGTGAAAAAGCCACCAACTATATGCTTCTATTTAATCACCACCATTCTGAACAACCTGATATTGTGGCGTGGAGGGGAGGCATTTGGGGAATGAGTAAGAAGACATATGTACAAGGAAAGATGCAGATACATCACTGAAATCATCTCTTCCTATTAATATAAAATACATTATAGCATACATTAACATTTTAACATACTTTACACTGTTTCTCATGAGATGATAGGCAAAGTGTGTTGTAGTTGCATGAAATCACTGACAAATCGCTCAATTATCACCCTTTCTGGCATTCAAAAATATATGTATCACCACACTTGTTTTTTTCCACCTCTGCTTTTATCTTGCCAAAGTTCAATAGCTTCTTTTCTCCTTTTCATATTAAAGGTGCTCCAAAGCATTTCCTACAACACTCAACTCTGCTGCTTGGTGGAGCATCTATTTTCTGCATCTTTTCAAGGACATCCTTAGATAGAGCTTTAAGTGCAATTCTGTATTCACTATCAAAGACCTCTGGAACAGAGAGAACATAGTTGAAGTCATTCAAGGAACACTGAACATACAGTCCTGTTTGGGCATTTGTTTTTATGTAATAGTATACAGCAAAGGTATTCGGCTGAAATTAAGCACTGAATTTTTCTTTTCTGTTTTGCTTCCCAAAATATATCCTTACAAGAAACCTGAAAAGCATTTCCAGGCTGAAGCATCAGAAAACATAACATTAGCAATGCAGCCACTTTTATCATGACACAGCCTGCGTGTCAARTTCTATCAGGAACTCCCTGGCTGGCATAGCATCATCCAAACAGAAGTCACAGTTAAGGGGTTAGCAGGAAGGGATGGACACAAAATTCACATTCGGGTGGCAGAACAATGCAAGGGTCATCTCAGATATGTCCATCTGGGAAAGATGGGCAAGATTAGCAGCAAGTTTTCAGATATAAAGTATTAGAAATTAAGCTAATAAAASTCATTACTAGTTTCAATTAAAATGTCAAAATTAGTAGCCACATCTGACTTAGACTTTCGTAAAAGCAGCACCTACTCCCAACTGTACTCACTACCAAAATTCAGCAATTAACTTGCATTAAAAAAAATCCAAAAGATATTATTTATTACACTGTGTACAAAGAATTCATGCATTTCATGCAGAAATAGTATTTTACTTACCAATGTCAATATTCTCTCTTCCAAGAGACACCAGAGACAGGAAGAGGATTTCTCTATAAAAACTCCTAGGAAATATTTTGAGAGGTGAGTCAAAGAAAGTACCAGCTACCCTGAATTTAGAAACCCGTTGCCCAAGACAGTATTAACTTTGCTTTGTAGTTCCCACAAATGTTCTGTTAATTTTGCTTGCGAGGAAGATGACTAATCTACACAATTACTGGCATGGAAAATACTCAGATGTGAGAAAACTGTAACTCAGATTATGATAAAATGTCAAATCACTGCAGTTAAGCAGTAAATACAGCAATTATGATATATCACAGAGTCTCTATATTGAAAATGTCATAAAAACTTCAGAACAAGAAATACACCTACTTATTAAATTTTCTTTCCTGAAGGTGAAGACAAGTAGCATTTCATTTTCCAAAAGCCAAAATTTATCTCAGAAATTGATATAATGTAACAATTCAATATTACTCTTTTCTTGCRGATTTGAGAAAATTTCTTCTTTAGGCAGATTTATGTTTAACAACAACAAACTACAGCACCAAAGATCAACCTATCATGACAGACTCTTGAATGTATCTACTACAATTTACAGTAAGGTGTTTCTGGTGTGATGGCAGCACATGAAGCCCTCTTCAAATTGCAATGAAGATCACAAAAGAAACACAGTATTTTCACACGCCTCCCTTTGCTGACTACACTACATCAACTTTTCTTGAACAGCACTCGTGGTTGGTAAAAATTCTGGTAGGGGGAGAATATTCCAGCAGCTTTTAAAATGCTGTACATTTGTATTTAGTAATTCGCTAGATCTGCAGCCAAAATCTGCATAATTAGTTAGTGCATTTATATTAACTCACTTGATATGGATAAATTAGAAATGTGTTAACACAACAATGGGTACACAAATGGTGAAAGTGTTGAATAGGCACAAATCTAACGAAATATTCCTTAGAGATACTTATGAAGTACGTATCAACTGATCTTGTTTACTTTGGGTRGAAAGAAAATAAGAAGAGATGGCCCCTTACCTCTGTCGTTTGACATCTGGTTTAACTTTCTGTACCAATAAGTTTATTGGTTTAGAAACATCATTGTTTTGAATGCTCTGTTTGATACTCTCTAATAAGGTGTTTGTTGCCTGCTCATCTTCTGCTATTATGGAGGATCTCTTCTCAGCAGAATCTGGGAAATGCAAGATTTTTTTTTCATGTCAGTAATAGAAGATAAATAAAATTGTTACAGAATYTCTCTTTAGTTGCATAAGCTTGTTTGTGGTCAAATGGCTTTGTCCATGTCTAGTTTTTGCTTCACAACAGAAGTGACAGGGTGTATCACTACCCATGTGCAACACCTTTCCTAACACAAAACCAAGAGACTGAAGAGTCTTCATTAAGTCTTCATTTTCTTATGTTATGTTGCTTATGATGATCTGCTATCTAAGATTTATGACTGTACTTGCAGCAAAGTTTTTTTAAAGCCTAAACCTATTTTTATACAAAATAAAATAAATCAGAAGAAAACACTATCACATTTCTTTATCAAATCTTTCTTGAAAACTACATAAAATTAATTGATATTGTAGGCAGCAGGAACATGGAAACTGAAACAGAAAATCCAAAACTATAGTAAACTGAAACAAATTTAACATGATATTTATCATCATGGTTTGTTGCTTGCAATGAAACTTCTAGATACTTAACCCTTTGGAAGACAGTGACTCAAGAAGTAATAAGTCAATTAACTGGCAAAAAATAAAGCAAAAAATAAAGCATCTGTAAATTACATAMTAGGCAGCAAACATGATTTGTAATGCTGTATAAATGAATGACAGCCTAGAAATCATAAAATCMTGCTGCTCTATCAACTGGATAGGTATTGTAGTTTACAAGAGTAATTTCCTGTTTTCCAAATATTTTCTCACATAAATGTTAAGCAAAYACCTTATTTTTTTCCAGAAAAACAACATAAAGAAAAGAGAAGTTCTCCTCCTTTATTTACATCCACTATGTATATTTATGCATTCTCATTCCTATCTGGATGTTTTTTAGGATACTTTCCCGAGAGTATGTCCCAGTCAATAAGCTCTTGTAAAATCAAGAGAAATACTGAATCTTACTCTGTGCTCTGACTGGAGTTTTCCGATCAATATGGTTATGTTTAGGACCTTCAGGACAAACACTTTCTTATTCCTTAAGATCCGAATTAGCATGCTATGTAAAACCAAGAAGTTTGGGATACAAAGTTATGTTCACTAATGATATGTAATAGAATCCCAGAGATTGCAGAAATAATGTCTTTACATAATGCCTTTTCTTTTCATTCCAAAGGAAATAACAGAAAGCAAAGGTTGTCTTTAAACTTACGATAATCAAGCAGTCTTGCATATTGTAGTATTTGCATATTTGCAGTATTTGCATATTGTTTGGAACTGAAACATTTATTTATGAAAATGCAAGACACCTTTCTATATAGTCTTCTTTCTCATAATTATATAAATATAAAAGGATAATGCAGTGAAAAATTTGAATCAAGTGAAGCTTATCTAACACTACAGCTAAACCATATGCTCCCCACTCCACTTATATAACATAAAAAGAACAGAATACATTCTGTTCTTGACATAAGAATACAGAATACCTTTCCACACAGAACAGAAAGATACTTTCACAAATAATTTGATATTTACACTATGTTGATTACCTAAGGAATGGTAGATGCTTCACATAACAAAACAGTTTTCTGGCTTGATGGGACATATGAATTTAAGATTCTACAAAGCAAMAATTTCTTTCTATAGCCTGTTCCATCTCCTTCCCGTAACACTTATTTTACTTACTTAAATTTCTCCAAGATATATACAGGGGCTCTCCAGGCTCTTGGTGGAGGTTAATATTGTCCCATAGAAGCTGGATGTATACTAGCTTGCTATCTTGAGCAAGAGATGTCAAAGGAAGCTAAAATCACGAGCAAAAGAAAAATGTTCAAGAAAATTCACCATGTGCTTGCTTATCCATTTAAAAGGCCACTGTTTTAACAGTTTTGCAATGACAACAAAGGATTATTTTATTAATCCTCCTCTAGATCTAACCACACACAACAAAATACCTGAAAGTGGTCAGTGTGAATTATTCAAAGAACAGTGGAAGAAGGCTAGCCTGTACACTTCTTGATGGACTCTCTCATCTTTACTGGGACAGAAAGGCAACAGAGTTTGTCTTGCAATAACTAACAGTCATTTTCAGTTTAGTTTAATGCAGGCTACTCCATTTTCTGTAGATATCTCCTCAGTAAGAGAGGGACATGGAGCTACTGGAGAAAGAACAAAAGACTACAAAAATGGTTAAGCATCTGCCATAGAGCTCAGAGAACTGGGACTGTTTAAACTAGAGAAGAAAAGGCTCAGGTTTGACTTCATTAATGAACTTAAATATCTGATGGGAGAAGACTGGGAAGGAGGAGAGAGTGGAAAGACAAAACAGAGAGAGACTCCTCACAGTGCAGCCCTGTGACAGGAGACAGTATGCACAATTTGAAACACAGGAAGTCTCAGCTGAACAAAAAAGTACATTTATATGCATATATGAGTGTAGTTGAATACTTGCATAGGTTGTCCTGTCCCTGGAGACACTCAGAAGCCGTCTGGACAGTGTCCTGAGCAATCTGTTTCTGCTCTTTGAGGAACTAAACCACATTATCTCCAAATGTCTCTTCCAACTTCAACTATTCTGAGAAACTCAGTAGAGTCAGAATAACATTTTTTTGCTATTAATGGAGGAAAGAATCTTAGCCCAGTAACGTAACAAGATTATAGACTTCAGTGTGGAATCAACACTGTGTCGATTGCAATGTGTTGCATTTGTGAGATGCTACAATTCTTCACAGGCTCATCCTGTTTCCTTCTACTTATCCATCTCTTTACAGAGACAAACTCTGGATTTCTGGAAGAGAACAGCTTGACTAGAATTCATGCGCTGTCTTTGCTCATTACTCTCTGAGATTTTTCTTTTTTTAAAACAAACCTATTTATATGCATTACAAAACCAGGAAACTATATTCTTTTATTTGATCCAAGCCACTCAGAAAGGATTTATTCACACTGAGCCAAAATCCTCCAGTTTAGCATGAAGATATCTGCAGTTCTGTTTTGGGGAAGGCACTTACCTGCACTCCATCATTGCAATGTTCAGATGTTAGAATTAGCCCAGGTAAGTTGCTAGGTAGATCCAACCGTCGGAAATACCAAACCAAGTTCCAGAAAATTATGGGATGTTGGTTAATGAATTTAGATGTATGAATAACTTGCTCTCCCTCATTTTCCAACAATGACTCAAGTTCTTTACGCAGTACCAAGGGGCTCAAATATGGTACAGAAACAGGAAGAGGGTTGGGTCTTTCCCTTAAAGGATCCTAGAAAAGTGAAGAAAAATTGCTATATCAAATAAAAGATTTTCTTCTGGAAACACTTTCAGGTTTACTTTCCCTGAAAAATCCCATTTCCACAGTTATTATTAACATTTAGAAAGTGTTTCTGGAATGAGTGAACACAATAGCTTTAATAGCACTAGCAGTTTTGACTGTAGAGGCATTTCTTCCTTAACCTTACAGAACAATCACTTAAAGTCTCTTAAAGAGGAGACACTCTTTGTTTCACATGCAAGCTGAACATAATAGACTCAATATTCCCTCTTACCTTCTGCTGTCTACTCTAACAGATGAACCTATTAGAACATTTGTAAAAGTTAGGAGTAAATGCCTGAAAACTAATGGCTTTTCATTCTTGGAAGAGAATGGTGTTTGCAGTAGTATATAGTTTGATATAGAACTTCATTTGTTTTTAAGAAAACATATCGTTCAGAAATGTACTGAATTAACTACTTCAAATCAAGTGGCACTGTTGACAGAGTACACTGAAAAAGCAATTCCCGAGAGACTATCAGATTGACTGAACATGTTTTTCAGGTTTTCTCTCATTTAACTATAAGTGAATACATTCAATCATGCCCACAACAAAAATATTCAACATTGCCAGTACCAGGATATTTTATATACTTCAAGTTCATTGTATTAAATATTTTGTTATCAACTGATGGGTAATTTCTAAACTTACCACAACTTCTTGCAAACTATTTGGAAGACTAACTGTTGAAATGCCATGAGATGGTCTCTGGGAGAGATCAATGTTCTGCAGGGGACCTCCAACACTGTGACTCCGAGTCAAAGATGCTCCTTTCTTTGATGAATTATTGGCAGATGTCTTCACAGTTCTGGGGCTTTTGCTCTGTTCTTCTGCTGTATCACTGTTGTGATTATGGAAAAAAATATGTAGCTATGAACTTACCCAGCACTGCTATTACAATAGAAAGGAAGCAGAGAAATGCCACCAAATATCCCCAGACCACTTTCTGTACTAAGAAATCCTATTTATCTAGTTAGTGCTGAGGTTACGGAAAAAAAAAAAATAAAAACAAACCAAACCAAGAAAACCCCACACTTCTCTGACCCTGCCTCCAAAGAAGCAGCTGGGTATAACCTGAGAGATGAACCTCGAAGCGATGCAGTTCTGTACTAGGTACTATTGCTCCCATACAGCTTTCCCTTGCTTAGAAACAGCAATATATAGTTTTGTCAGAACACAAAAATCAGCATTGTACTGTTCTGACAAAGCATTTTTAATCCTCTTTTTCCTTTTGTTAACTTTCCCTGAAATCAAAAACACAATAAAAATGTCCATAAAAGCAATTGCTAACTTGTATGCCCATATAGCTCAAAAAGTTTTAAATGAACTCTTCTGAACAGATAAAATACTGTTTTTGACTTGTCAAGTTCACCTGCTTGTCCCTCATAATTGAAACGATGAATAAATTGACTATCAAGTCCCTCTCCCCTGCCATCTAGCCTCCTAGCCCCTTTSCCTTTCTCCTCTTCCCCCAAAAAAAGGCAGCCAAAGGAAAGCAAAAGGCTCTCCTTCCAAATAAACTGCCAACAGAAATTAATTGAGCTGATTTTCATTGCTAAGTTTGTCTTGCTTTTGCCAAAAATACAACAGTTACAGAGGTTGACATAAAGCAGTTTCAGCTTTCCATTTTAAAATATTGACTATTACTACATCAACTGAATTTTTAACAGCCTGAAACAGGCTGTTTCAGGCTTAAACAGGCCAGAGTTGCCCGAGATTTCCAAGCTGAAAGATAATGAAGATGAAATCAATCAAAACATCATCAAAATGATCAATGAAACCCACAGAACAATTAAGCACTATTTCAGCTCTTCCCTCTTCCAATATGACACCTTCTCCGTAAGGCTTCTTCTCTCAAACTGTTTCCAAAGCTTTACTATAAACAATATTATTGCTTACATGTATTGTAAAGCAGTATGTAAAGCAAAATATAAACCAGTAGTATTTGTCATAGAATATATGATAAGGAAAGTTTTGTGYACTCTAAAGTACCATCTTCTCTCAAAGCTGAGGGTATCAGCCAAAGGGCTTATTTTTTCAGGCAAGACTTCCCCCCACCCCTTCCGTGCTGCACTGGGAAAGAAGCAACACCTAAGTTACTGTGTRTTTTTAAAGGTGACAAGAGTCAGCAGAACCTTTTACGTATTACTCAGCACATTCAGGTCATCTGAAAGGAATGCAAGAGAACCAATTGCAGCAGTTAAAACTATTTCTCCATATACCTTATTTGGCACACAAGACAATTTTCATTTAGAAGAGGAGTAAAAAATACTCCAAGTGCTGATTCCAGTTCTACCCACCTCTGTTCAGCCGTAGTGTTAGTTTCTTCCACTATGGTATGGCTGGACTGTGGCTGATCGGAAAAGCTGATCAGATCAGCAACTGCTGGATTGSACAAGAGCTTCTGCTCCAAGGGATCCGTATTTAAAGGAATGTTCCCACTCTGTAAACTATCTCCAGAAGTACTTTGCTTCAGAAAAAAACTAAGTTATAGCACAAACAGACGGGAAGAGAAACAAAAAGGTTGAGATATAAGCATAGCATTCTTTTGAAAGTTAGAACTTCCCACATTTGCACTCAAAAGCAACAGAGATAAGGACAAAGCGTTAAAAGCAGATGCGTGCATGAGCACAAACTGGAAACAATACAATTTCATCATATTTTAATGTATTTTTTTTACTGAAGCTTATATAAAAAAGTAAATTAACATATATATAGATCTGATCTGCAATACAGGAAATCTTACTTGAAGGTGGCAAAATTACAAATGGATTCATAAGTTTATAGATATTTCCACTTGCACATCACTGAAAGTGACTGTTGTTTTAATAAAGATGAGATTGGAAGAAATTTAATATTATAAACACTTGCTTTCCAGAGGTATTGTAAAAACACATAATATAGATGTTCTGCTTCAGCATTAAAGATAACTAATGGCAACTGTAGTTCATTGCAGTAAGAACTTATTTTTAAGTTATTCTGAGATCAGTTTCAGTTCTAATCTCCACACTGCAATTTAAAAAGGTAAAAATAATAATTTGAGAAGCTTAAAATAAATTGGACAACTACGAGAAAAATAAGAAGTTGCAGTATTTGTAACTGAAACCTTTTCCTAGGATATGTTAGAGAACTGCTAGAATTTACTCTGGGAGGACTTCTTTGTTCTCAAATTTCATTTTTTTTCACCACACATGATCCATTAGCTCTGTTTTAAAACAGATATATTGCCTTCTCTATAGCAGTGCTTATAAAAATATGAAAACAATTCTTTTTTTTTAAGGCAATAAAAACCTCAATGAATCTGAAATTTCTCTGCTTTTTCCTCTTTTTGCTAGAGGCCTCAATAGCTTACAAAATTTGTAATTTTGAAATGTCCGGTAAGCAGAGATATGCTCTAGCACATCTAGACAGAACTACAAGGAAATAAAACTAAGATATGTTTCTGTATAAATACAGCTGTCTATAAGTGCAAAGGCAGAAATAAAACATCTGTAAAATTCACTAACCTTGCAGAACCTCGCAAGTCTTTAAATTCAACTTGAAGTAATGGTAGAAAAGTACTTTTACAGAARGGGCAGGTGGTATTCAGGTTTGAATCATCTGCTGTCCATCCAGCCATAATTTCCTCATCATAAACCAAAGCACCACAAGCTCTGCACTGGGAGCAACTTGACATCAACACCTAAACCATTGAAGAACCAATATTATTATCTGTTAGAATTCCTTTATAATTGGCTTTAGTTACATTGTATCTACAGGATTTTATTAGGTTAAGTTACAGAATGGTTAGAAAAACATGAGATTTATTACCACTTTCCCACTGCAAAGTACATTATTTTTTCCACATAACTTTTACCTTTGAAGCACAAATACTAATCATATACTTTTTTTGCTAAGTATTTTCAAACACAGAAAAAGCATTATCCC
This sequence comes from Nothoprocta perdicaria, assembly GCF_003342845.1. Classification (NCBI taxonomy): domain Eukaryota; kingdom Metazoa; phylum Chordata; class Aves; order Tinamiformes; family Tinamidae; genus Nothoprocta; species Nothoprocta perdicaria. The sequence goes on along the minus strand of NW_020454139.1, from coordinate 2,061,835 downwards.
AGAAGTTAGCATTTGCAATTGTTCACCATTGTGAAGACTTCAGCACTTCAAGCATCTGAGTCAAAGTATAGCTGCTTTAAAGAAGCGTACAGTGAAAATCAAAGTTGATTCCTAACTAGTAAAAGTTTCATCATGAGATTACACTGGAAAATACCATCAAAAATAATTTTGTGCTTGCAAGAAAAAAGCTACTACATTTTTTCATCCTCACTGGAAACAAGTACCACCAGCAGAAACTCACCACCACAAAAACATATAATACGCTATAGTTCAATGTTTTGTTTTTTTTTTGATTTCCTATGTTGTGTCCTTTATCTAATACCATTTGTAAGTCTGACAGACATAGATGTCCAAAAGACTAAACATAGAAGAAAATTATATAGGAAAACAAAAAAACAATCAAAAAAGCTGAAAGAAAAACAAAAAAGAGCTGAAAGAAAAATAAAGTCATTAAGTTTTGCTGCACTCCTCATTTTGCCCCTTCCCTCAAAAATTTCCTTCTCTAATTATAACAGGGATCTAGTAAAGCATTATATTTTTTTAATGCTCCTACCAAATGTGAACTAAAAGTTCCAAATATTTCAGGCAAAAATATGGAATGTTTTGTATTGTGAAAATTCCAACCACAATTCAGCTTAAGGGATAGTCAGGTAACACATTCATCCATATCAAATAATTGTATATTCCATCTATGTATTTATTCATCTTACCTCCATCGCATAGTTCTGGAAAATACTAGATAAACTAGTATTATGGGAAGAACTGTGCTCTGACTTCTCAGAATCCAGGCCCTTCATACTTCTTGGAAATAAAACTTCACCTGTAGAAAAAGGACAGCTAGGCTCTTTATTTGAAGAAATAGTAGTTTATTATTCCTGTAGAATAGAATTCTGATTGAGTAAAAATATGGTAATAGAATGTCTCTAAAAAAGTGTGCAATTAACTTCATTAGTATTGCAATATATAAAATGCAATTGTTGTGACAAACATTTCAACATTCTTTCTGTCTAATACAGGACCTAGCATATCGGCAAAAGGAAAAATAGTCCAGGTAACTGAATTCTGAGTTAAAAAAAAAAAAATTAAAAAGGCAAAAAAAAAAAAAACAGTAAAATTGTTCAAATACACATACACTTGTGAAATTGTTCAAGGTTTCCTCAATAAAAAAATTTAGATATAAACAGGAAACAGAAGGACAATATGAGATGCAACACATTGTGTCAGTCACACCACTACTGTAGCAAAGTGCTCCCTGGTACTACCTGCTTTAGGAACAGATGGATTATACAGGTATTAGCTTTGCCCAAGAAGTTGAAAGAAGTCAGAACATATCAATCGTTTTTTTAGAGGAAAACTATCAGCACTACTTACTTTGATAATCCCAGTCAAGCTTTCCCATTCAAAATCACTACCAGAGTCACTTCTTTGTAAAGAAGGCACTTTTGTTTCTTCAGATAATAATTTATGCCTATGAACAAATTTTAAATTCCTCTGTTGTTCAAGGCTGCCACCATGGCTGACAGTTATAGTCAGTTCTTACAGTCCTAACCAACTGGAACTAGAAGACATATCTTCAGACTTAAAATTTTTAAGAACATATTCTTAAACACTAGAACATACTCTAGACACAATCAACTGATGTCCACTATAGCTCTTCTTCTCTTGATGCACACGGGGTTCTATTACTCTTCCTGTATTATTAAATCTCTATTAAACTGGTATTATCAAACCTACAAAGGGATCTAAAACAAACCCAAAATTGGTTCAGCAACTTTTTTTTTTTTTTTTTTTTTTGGCCAGATGAAAAAAATCAAGTCTTATTCTTACAAAATATGGTAAAGCTTTAAAAAATTCAGGACAAGAGAAATTGAAAATGATTAGATCCTTCATTTTGCTTCAGAAATGAAAAAAAAAAAAAAAA
>NW_020454139.1:2048310-2057834 GCF_003342845.1 Nothoprocta perdicaria | reverse complement strand
CTCTCTTGAAGTCCAGGGTAGCTATTCTACTTCTCGCCCCACCTCCTCCACGCCGGATCGTGATTTAACCTTAACAACATCAAGTATGCTGTCTAGGAAATCCTATGGTAATACTGAGAGATATTTTTGGGGGGGGAGGAAGGAGGGTGCTTTTTGTTCATTTCCTTTTCAGATTTGATTTCACTGGTTTCTCATCTATTTGGAGCTCTTAAACACTTTTTGTATTAGTATCAACAAATTTTAGCAAAGTATGATTTTACATGACTGAAAAAGATTTGCATAGCTATAAAAATTAGGAATCTCTTGATCAAACAGAAGAAGTATTTTTATACTTAAACTGCTGTATTTTTTCCATCAATCATAAAACATTCAATACATTCAATAAAGAGGGATGCATCAGTTGTTTGGTACTGTGAAGAGAAGAATGGAACTACCAAAATTTTTGGTCATTTTTTAGCACCTTGAAATAATTTAAGACTATATCAGCTCTTGTTGTTTTGAATGATTTCACACGTAATAGTTACCTTATAAAAATTTTTGAAGGAAAACCTCACCTGCTGGGTAATGCTGTCTTCCTACATCTCCACTGCTGCTGCTGCTGCCAAGGCTAGTAGTGCTTTGTGCAAGCTCACTTGTAATTAGCCCCGGGACTCCTGTTCTTGATGACAAACTATCTCCTAAAAGACTGTCTTCAAAACCAATAGGAAAGGTAAAGTCTTGACGAGTGATTTCTTCCTTTAAAACACACACATAAAGGAATCGGTATTTTCAGTGTCTTCAGATTCAGTTCCCATAGGATGTTTTACATCTATCCTTATCACAGTAAACGATTTTAGTAGCAGATTAAGAGACAGAGTTAACATACAGAAGTTATGATACGTAAACTAAACCTAGACAATCCAGGAGATGATCTGTGAGAGTATTTTGCTGAGGATTAAGCTGAATGATAAGCAGACAGGGACCCCACAACATATTCTATTGAATGAATGTGCTCAAAGCAAAAACCTAGTATTTAGTTTCCAGAATCCTGAATAGAGAGTTTATTATAGCTTAAATTGTCCTTTATGCTACCAACTTTAATCTTCCGGTATGATTTCTTAGGTTTCTGGAATCCAGTTGTCTTTGCTACTTTTTTGGCTTGCTTGTTTTTAATAAGCATGAAGAATCATATAATTTAAGGTGACTGAATTTTGTTCTTATTCGGGCTTTTTTTAATTGCAGCTTCTTAAAAGGACATATATTATATATACATATATAATATGTATACAAATGCATGTAATATAGGTTTTAAATATATACAAGTAATCTTTTCTATATATATACACATAGATAAATATAGAAACTAAGAATATAGAAAATATAGAAAATAAGAAAAATGAGAAAAATGAGAACAAAAAGTCAAAGTTCCAAGATTATTGTTCCCAGATCATTTAAATTATTTCCTCATTTCAAGTGACATCACAAAGCCTCTTTCCACACAAAATTAACCACAGAAAGAGGTATTTTTTTCTTAGCTAACAAAAGTCAGCACTAAATATCTTATGGCTTAATCTTCTAGACAGAGAAGACATTCCTTCTCTTCCTCTCACTTTGACTCCAAAATTTTTCATATTGAAATATACTTACCTCATCATCTGAGTAATTATATGCTGAGGTTACAGCTCCCCACATTTTACTGGCCACATTAGCAGCTTGCTTCATGCCTGACTTCAGAACATCCATTTTTGGCCCAGAGAGTATATTGTCTAACTTCAGATTTGATAAAGTTGTTACTACAGATCCTAAAGAGCCATGTGGAGAACGTCCCAGTCCTGTTAGGGATGAAGACCGCTCCTTTTGAACCCGTGGATGGGTTTGTTGCTTTGGTCGTCCAGTGAATGTTTTGGATCTGGAGACAGAAGGACTTCTCCGATTTTCATAAGACTCAGGAGGGGTCGGGATCGGATCCAAAGGTAGGCTTGACCTCCTCTCTTGGGTGTGACCAAGGGTACCAGCAGCTTCTGCTTCCCTAACTGGCTTATGCAGTTCCATGCTGGGAAACTTGCTACTCAAGGGATTCTTCATATTCATATAGCTCTCTATTTCATCTGCCAAATTGCGTGCTGCAACCGGTGACACTAGTTTTTCCTCAGGTTCTGGATGCCTTGATTGCATGCTGTCAGTGGCCAGCAAAGACAAGGGGTCTAGGCCCACTTCGACATCTTCCCTTTCAACAGGTTTAACTACTCCATAAAAGCTATTCCTTTTAGTTGTGATATCTTTGGGTTCTGTTTTCTGATTTTCAGACTCATCTAACTGTTTGTGGTCCATGACTTTAACTGCAGCTACATTCTCACTGCCTCCGTTTTCCAGATGATCCTGGCATTCCCCAGGTTCTACCAGCACTGGTGAGGACTGGTGCTCTGATTCACCATCACTCTCATTCACGTGAATGAGAGTGTCACTGAAGCCAGAAACCTGCTGGTCACCAATATTATCAAGGCTGTGGGATTTGTTAGTATAAGAGGGTGATGCTTTGGCCCCAGATAAAGCTGCTGTTAGAATCTTGGCATCTTCTCCCATCATTATTGCTACTTCTCTAGAGTTCAAGTCCAAGCTGCCTTTTTTCAGCAGCATTCCTGCCCTACTTTCACTGCTGAAACTGCAGCTTCTCTCTGAAAAGAGCTTCTGCCTCTTCTGTCCTTTTTCACTTGACTTCCTAGCAGAAATGTCAAAGACATCTTCAGCTGAATTCTGAGCTACAAACAGGGGGCTAGAACTTGTTCCTGAAAGAAAAAAAAACGTATTAATATGGTCTCACAGCCACCAAGAATTGATAATCTATTTCCTGAAGTCATCGATAAGAAAATTGTGAATGCCACTCAACTTCCACACTCCCAAGTTACCTATTGACAAGTTATACTATCATTAGCAATTTGTTATACCAGCCGCAAGAACATCTTGCATATCAAAACATAYGTACTCCATATAGTCAAAACCTTGCCATGAAATGCTCCATGAGATTCCAACCTTCCCACCCTACACAACTCCCCAGATGAGGCTAGATACATCTATGAACTAAGGACCATAAGAAAYACAGATGAGTTTAAATGAACTACTTTTTCATTTCTTTTGTCTGTTTTCTTACAGAGCTGTATTCAACGTATCTATACACCAATTCCATGGTTCATTCTAGTTCTGCAGATGGGCACTGTGTCTGTCCGTACAACAAAGAAGCATTACTTTATTTATGGCACCAGCCATTCAGAAAATAACTAAAACATTTGTAAAACACTAAGTATTCTCATCCCCTCAGGGCATTTTTTTCCAAAAAACTGTTAGCCAAGCAGAAACCTTGATTTCTCATTACTTCTACAAGAACAGTAATTCTATGCTTTGCTATCAGCCACATGCTGACTTACCATTTAAATATCCAGCTGATGAGCTACCTATAGCTCACAAATATTGAGGTATAGCCTTCGCCAAAAACAAGCATGATGAGGACAGAGGAAGAACCAAAATTTCGCTTTTGCATACACACAGATCATTCTCCTCATAAACCTCCAGATAYGTAAATAAATGTTGTACAACATAAAAGCAGCATGCATTGACCTCAGATTGGGAAGGGGAAATAAGGGAAAATAAGCCGTGGAGAAATTCAGTTACTTCTCCAAAGTCAGTGATGTTAAGGCGACAAAGAGTACAGACTGATTCTTGAGGTTTTCTAGTACGTCACAAAATAGTGAATGTGGAATAGGAAATATTGATGTCAATATAGTCAATATAACTATATTGACTATGTGACTTCCCACTACAGAATTTGATCTCCAAAGGATAAGAAGGAAAATACAAGCCGCGCCAAAATCTGCACCTCTTACTTTCTTTAAATGACATCAGGAAGGTTCAAAATCATGTATTACAATGAGATGAGGATTCTATCAAGCTTTGTTTTACCCAGTGACTCACCACCACTGTTTTTCCTTCTGCTGCTATCAAAAATGCCAGACGGAACTTTCACAATACTGTTACCCCATGCAGGTGGGTCTGTAAGACTGGGAGTTTCTGTACTCAGCTGCAGCTTTTCACCAGGCTCTCCTGTACCACAAACTTCTGGAAAAAAAAGAGAACGTAAACTTCAGTTTACTTCATTTGCACAGCTAATTTCATTTGCACTGTTCTTCCCACATACAGTTAGTGCCTAAAGGATTAGTCATATATTTCCAGGAAGATTATGATACACAGTATCATGCAGAGAATGCTTAGTTGCTTAAAAGATCAGAACCTCTGCTAAATAACTTCCCTTGATGATTTTCACCCATTCAGAGAAGGAAGAGCAGAATTCATGCAGGGCTATTTCTGCAATGACAACATTAGAAATCCTAAATGACATTAGGATTTTAGTAACACAGATAATATGACACAAAATCACTTCGGGGGAACTTAAAATATAGTAAAACAAAGGACGCAATCTGAATAAAAGAAACATGATGACTACAGGAGAGCAAATTTTATAGCAACAAATAGTGTTTGCTAGGTCAACTGGCAGAGCTAAAAAAAAAAAGCTCAAAAAAAGCCAGACACATGAGAAATAAAATGCTAAGAATGGCATGTGCCCCCAAATTTGTTCAATCTTTCCATCTGTATTAAATTTACTGAACATGTAAGTGTTTAGTAAATGTTTACTCTCTACTCATATATATTTTATTGCCTCTCATTAGTATTAGCAGAAGTCCACTAGATTCTGCAATGTTGTATTTTGACTCTATTTTTAGCAATATTATGAATTCAATACGTCAAGTATTTTGGGTACTTGGATAATGAAGCAGATTTATAAAAACAAAGTCTCAGTGGGTGTATGTAAATTTGCATACTTCACCTCCTATTATATCTTCATCTTTAGAAGAAGTACTTTTCTCTACTTGTATTTCAGTTGCATGAAGACCATCTCCATCATCTCTTACAAGTTCATCCTTGGATCCATAGCCCTGGTCTGACTGACCTCCTGTAACAATGAATAAAAACAAGTGTCTCAAAGCTGYTTTTCCCATTAAATTTGCTTTTCAATAAGAAAAAATAAAATTAATTTGTGTCACGTCATTTTGCCATTACAATTCAAAATAAGATCACCAAAATGGCTAATACATGCACTAATCTACTTCATGATAGCAGAGGTAATTTAAAAAGTCAGTTTGGATATTATTGCCTAATTATTCCACTAAACACAAGATAATCCTCTAAGAGTACTATCGTTATTAACTAACACCAATTCRTTTTATGAAACCCTAAAAATATCTCCTTTCACTCTTCTCTCATTAGGTTGAAATATTTCTTTCTGGGCAAGCTAAATTCTCTCATGTAAATACAAAAGAAATTAATGACTCACACTAAGGCAACTATTAACAGTGAGTACATTCCTAGAAAACCTGCTATAAGCTATACTATATCTTTGTTATACTGTATTCAAACAAGGAAACATAAAAATATTTTAAAACCAAACAGTTAAAAGAATCCTACTTGTGCCATGATTTCAGTTATGCTAGAGAGCATTAATACATTATTGAAAATTCAATTTATGTTAGCCTAAAAATCCGCTGCAGACAACAAATTAACAAAGCGCTTTGTACTTTATTTCTATTTCAAATACTTCTGCTTATGTGAAACTATACAAATAGCATATGGGAAATATTCCATAGCACTTTAAACAATATTCTATTGTGTGCTTCAGAGCACCTACTAGGATACATTTAAAAAATAACAGTATTATCCAGTATGACATTAAAAGGTATTAGAAGGCTCCAAAAATTTCAGAGAGAACTTCAGGATACAAAAACACAGAAATAATTTAGCTATAGCATGTAAATTACTGAAATAATTTTAACCCCAAAGTGTAAACAGGTGAAAAATGAAATTTGAAAGTTTGAGCAGCCAGCAATCAACACATTTGGCTACTAAGAAAACCTTTTACATTTAAAGAAAAGTAAGTTTCAACATCCTTTGGTCCTTATTTTCTCTCTGCCAACATTTCAGTGATGTAAGTCTCTCTATTTTGCACAGAATGAAAATACCCTACCAATAAATGGGCAAATTACCTGCAGAAGTAACATTCAAGGGCAGAATTAATGCACACGTGCATCCAAGGCTTCACACCAAACAAGTCTGCACCCCACACCATGATAGCCAAGGACAAACGCAGCACCCGAGAGACAGCAAAGAGCAAAAAGCAGAGCAATAAAGAGCAGAGAGAAGGAAAGTTCAGTAATCTAGACAGGCATATTGAATGAAGCACAGGAATCAGACTCAAAATCATCTTTAAAGAGAATGTGCAGAATAAGTTTTGAAGTACAAATACATACAAGATTTAGTTGAGACTATGCACAGGTAGGATGTAATCAGTATTAAAATAGAATGAAGAAACAGGAATTTGATTTTGTCATATCAAGTGATTAACTTGTCATGCACTTTTTTACTCCAGTTTATCTGGAAGACTATGCCCTGTGCTTAGAGAGTGCTTCACTCCAGATTATTAACTGTCCTTAAACTYCCAGTGTCTCCCAAAGGTTTAGATCATTTATATTTATTCTGAAACCTGGAAATTAATGGTAAGTCTGAATATGGGTTTTAAAACAGTTGTCATCCTGACAACTATAACATATATTAGTTATAGGAATTTTAATTAGGCTTTACCCTATTACCATTAAGGAACAGCATAGAAAAGTGTCAGTCTCTACTCACCTAAGAAACTTTTGTTTATTTCCTTACCAATACATATTAAAGATTTACTCAAAAAGACTGTAATTTCTATGAATATATGACAACATATATTAACTGAAAAAATTCACTTGTCCAAGACTTTGTAACTTTCCTGAAAAATCTAGCAYAAGATGCAAGGCTCATGAAGCCACTTTATCAGCAAGACATTTAGCTTAAGATAAGAGCACTTCTTCAACGCTTCACTCTAGACTAAAGAAGCAGTGCCGATTATGGTAAAGGRGTAATATTCAGTAAGAGGGTATTTCTTTCTCTTCATATATACTTTTATTCTCTACAAACTCTAGAGGTGAAGGAAGTGGTGGAAAATCAACAACAATCTAGAAACTTCAGCCTTTTGGGGGGACTGTTAGTAATGAAACTCAGCAGAATCTAGTACCTGTGCTAGAGTGATTATCAATGGAATCAAGCCTGACTAAGTCTCTGACGAAGAGTGTGTGCTCCCCACTGTTTGCATCATTAGAACTATCCACGCTACCATGGCTCACCATGTCCCCATCACTTCCACCTGTGGTACTCTGCAGAGCTGAAGACATGAACGAGAGTTGGTTAGTAAGAGAGGATTTAAAAATTCAGATTTTCAAATATATCTGTCCTCTTCAGACAACAATAAATACTTTCTGTTGCATATATTAAAATATAAATATGGAATTATAGCAACTGGATTTCTAGCAATTGGACTTAGATAATTCTTTCTTCACTGTGGGGCAGRCAGTCTTATGTTGTTTAAAGCATCAAGTTAGTAATTATCCATTTTTATACACTTTAAGAAAGATTTCCCACTTGTAAGAGCCACATTGTTAGATGCAATCCCTCAGAAAGTGTGCTTGTTCACAGAAACAAATCCATTTCAGTTAACGTATTACCTGATATCACAGTGACTTGTGAGCTCTGCGTTGCTTTCTTTAGACACTGCCTAAATTGTGCTGTGCCACGAACTACATTTCGTACCTTTGTCCACAGAAACACACCACTGCGGTTACTGCTAGGCCATGGAGACTCTAAAACTGCCTACAGAAATAGGGATGTTAAAGTAACAAGGCTATAGTAACAAAGTAAAACACGCAGTACCGTATGAAGCTTCCAGTTTCATACGCTAAGAAAAGAACAAAAAGACATTTACTTTATATGAATTCATGAGTTTTCTCTTGATAGAATAGCTGATAGAGGACTACAGAAGAAGTTAGTAAGATGACTCCTCCTTATTCATACACTACAGCAGCAGCAAAAGACTGCAGTAGTAKTTCTTTTCCTATTATTTTATCTAGTTTAACTTCTTATGAAGTTCTGTCAGAATGTTACAGAATTTTGGGAGCAAGAAAAAAGGCTATTTCAGTTAGCTGAATCCCAGCCTTCGTTAATCATGACTGAATTCTGCATCCATAAAGGATATATCTAGGAAGTGACAGCTTCCAAAGCTTTAACGTGGAAATACTAGATAAGTAACAATTCTTGGAAATCGACACTCTACATGTATTTTTCAAAAGCTGGTAAAAGTTGCTTAGCTAAACAGCACAGGAACATAAATTTAAAAAAAAAATGTAAAACCACCATAGTGTGTTTCTGGAAGCATAAGCGTGCTTGAAAGCACTGCTTGCTCAGAAGAACAAGTATATTAGAACTATATGTAGAGTAAGAAATGATCTTTAAGACTGCTATGGAACAAGAGGGCACTAAGTGCAGCAAGGCAGATTTCAGTCCAGGATTCTTAGCAAGATTTCTCTTACCTTATTATAATAACCATAAGTGATGGCATTTGGCTCTATTCCTGCATTTTTCATTTCAAAGAGTACTCTCACAGCTTGAACAGGCTGACCCCATAGTCCACAGAGTTGCATTACAACTCTATAGCAGACCTGAAAAGATAACAAAAGAATCCATACATAGATTAGCAACAAGAATTTTGAATAATTTAAGCTCTACCATATTTAATAACTGTTGTACACATAAAGGGAAGAGTTATGTGAATGCAGCCACTCAGTAACAAACAACATGCAACAATACACAACAGCCAGAAGAGGGAGCAAAAATTAAACAGGAATTTACACTTGAGTAGAAATAGCACCAGCAGTTGCATTGCTGAGAATGCTGATTTTTTTTTTCTTTTGGCCCTTGTTTAGGCCAAAGACAGAAGGAAAAACCAACACAAAAGGAACCTGCTTTGTGTGCCTGTGGATGATGAAAGAATGGAATGGTATGCACAGACCTTCCCCTCCCTATCCACCCCTTTCCCCCCCAAAAAAAATCACATTATCTCTTCATTCAATAAGGCTGAAGAGCATTATTTCAAAGAACATTTTTAAAATTGGTGTATTCAAAATTTTCCTTCTGGCATAAGAGTGGAGAAAGGCTAGCAGCACCAAGTTGGAGTAGCGAACCCATCTGACTCCATGATGAAATATGCCCTGGTTAAGTAGACTTTCTTTAAGACCATTTCACAGTGACTTTGAAACAGGTCAGACCAAAAATCTGTGCATGTTTTTAACCTCCTGGTGGTGATAAAACAYACCAAATTTATACCTTACCTACTACTCCATACTTGTGGTAATATTTTTTTTAAAATTAATACTAACCTCATCTAGTGGCTCCACATCGGTTTTCCTCATTTTAATGAGAACATCATATGCCTGCTGCAGTGCTCTGACCTTGGGATGAGCAACTCTAATGTAGGCTGGCAGACAGATAAACCATAAGCTGTAACTATGACTGAAGAGACATTTAGCCCACTGTGGGGGGCTTAGGTAACACTTCTTGGCTAACTTATGGGCTGTTTTTAT
>NW_020454139.1:2009716-2048263 GCF_003342845.1 Nothoprocta perdicaria | reverse complement strand
AAAAAAAAAAAAAGAAGACAACACAGATGGAACATCCTGAATTTAGAGACCATTACTAATTCAGATACGAGCCTCTTAAAAGTGAACATCTAATAATTATAGCCAAATATTAAACTGAACCTCCCTATTCGTACAGCTTTATCAAGCCTCTCTACAAGTAAAAAACACAAATAAGCAGAATTATTTTTCCTTTTCTACATACAGGTTTTCATTGTATCTTCTCTTATTAATATTACTGACAAAAGCTTAAAAAATGGCTAGCAATGAACTGTAATCTCAACAACTGAAATTATAGCTTTTTTCTTTGAAAGCATTGTTTCCCAGTATCTAAAAAGCCTACTCTCCTACCATGTTAATTTTAATAAGTGAAATTTTACTACATGAATTAGTAGCAATTTTGCAAAATAACTATATATCTTTCAGTGTTCAGAGTGATTACAGTAAGACTAATCTGACCTGTTTTGTCCTTTTTGCCATGAGTGCTGGACTATTAGAAATGCAGCCTCCAATTGGGTGTCTGCTGAAAGAGAGCTTGAGCTCCTGCGGCCTGTCAAAGAGCTTGAAATCTAGTCGTGGAAAGTTCGTATAGCTATATATACATATTACCAAAAAAAAAAAAGAAAAAGAAAAAAAGAGTTGTTTTTGTGTTTGCTGACAGCAGAAGACTCTTGCAAAAACAACTTATATATGAAGAATGTATAGGAGAAGCAAGCATGAGGAAAAAAAAAGAATAGCAACATCAAGTCTTGTTCACAAAGATACCACAAGAAGACAATGTCAGACATAATATCTCAGTAGACAATGGATACAAGAACTGTATGGTTATCCATACCCCGTAGATCATCTCTATTCAGTACTGGTGAGGCCACACCTGGAGAGCTGGGCCCAGTTCTGGACTCCTCAGCACAAGACACACATGGAACTACTGGAGCAAGCCCAGCGAAGGGCTGCAAAGAGGGATTGGAGCATACGTCTGAGAAGACGCTGAGAGAACCGAGATTATTTAGCCTGGAGAAGAAAAGGCTCAGGGAGATCTTATCAATGAGTATAAGCTGAAGAAAGGGCACAAAGACGACTGAACTAGACTTTTTCCAGTGGCACGCAACAGGACAAGAAGCAATGGGCACAAAGCAGAATACAGGAGGCTACATTTAAATACAATGTGTGTGGGGAGAATTTCTGTCCCCTCTCTCCCTAAGGAAAAAGAAAGTGAAGGTGACTAAACTATGGAACAGATAGCRCAGAGAAGTTACAGAGTCTCCATCCTTAAAAATACTTAAAAGCCATCTGGACACTCTCCTGGACAACTTACTCTAGGTAACCATGTTTGAGCTTGCAGCATATGATCTTCAGACATCCCTTCCAACCTCAACCATTTTGCAGTACTGTGTAGAGATATACTTTCCATATACTTTCTATATAAGAGTAGRGATGACAGCTAAGAAAACAGAATCCTCATTACCACTAAGACAGATAGCTAGGAAAGACATGCCCAAAGTGTCTGAAAACTCTGTACTTCCTGCACAAAGCTGAAAAACACTCAGTGAAAGAAGCATGAAGAGTAAAGTAGGTTTTTAGCTCTTTGTGTGCATTGGCTGCAGATCAATAATACTGGGCAGATCTACTACCTACCCCTCTCATTCCTGCTGTGACCCAAAAACAACACACTGAAGTTACTTTCCTACCATTTATGTACCTTTTGTAGTATTACTACAAAGTTAGCAAGGGGTTGCTGAAAAGATGGCAGTAAAAATCCACTTGGCCTCAAAAACTCACAAACACTTTGACTTTTAAAGCTTCAGAAGCTTACCAGATTCCAAGCAGATCACATCTGTTTAAACAATTCCTTAGAACATTTGATTAAGTGTTGCACCAGGATTGAACATATGTCCTCATCAGCATTCAAGTTCTCTACTTTCACCACAGTGAAACAACTACCAACCACAACCTAATTGTTTGCCTTGTACCTGTATTTTGGTGCTCGGTCTTGACCATCATCAGGGGGAGGTTCTGGTGGCATAATAAATACTGTGTGTTCACTTTTTTGTGACTCATCAAGCTCAATCAACCTGGCATCCTCCACAGAGTCTACATCAATCTGAAAGCAGAGTTTGTATAACTGGCTTTAGGAGAACAAGCCCATTTTAATTATATTCCCTCTAAGTACTTAAACATCAGGTTCACATTATCACTTCATTTCACTGTGAGAGAAAATGTACCTTCTCTCCTTTTTCTGTTCCTTTATCYGGAAAGAGCTAGGAAAAAAGAAACAGAGAGAGAAAGAGTTAAGAGATTGTTCTAAATTGAAAAATAAAAAGTACCTAATTTGAATTACAACATAGCATTTACTGAGAAATCAAAATGACACTAAATTGTTGTATGAAATTAATCTCTTTTGCTTTCAATAAAGGAATTTTGATAGCTGCMTCTTCCATATATTCTATATCTGTTGACATTATTAACTAAATATCTAGATTTAGATATTTAGAGATTCTAAATCGGTAATAGCAAATCACCTTTATTGAACTGGAAGAAATCAAGATTTTAACATACTTTTGATATAACAATGTCACTATGCAATACAATAATAATTGAAGTTTGCAACATATGAAAAATCTGAAAATTATAGCCAAAACGATAACATGAAGTGATCAAAAGTGTATCATTTAAAACTATTAATGTTCTTTTCACCTTTTCTATGCAGTCATCAAAAAATGCCAAGCCAGTATCTTTGTCGCTCACAAAACTGCACTCTTCAATAAATCTGCTAAATAGCTGTGTTTTGGTGAGATGCGTGTAAAATTTTGTATAGGCACGGTCTCGACTTTTTAAAAATCCTGGTTAGGAAGAAAATGGAATATACATTAAAACATCAGTTACAAGCTCCATAAGAAGCGAACATTTGAAGTGTCAACACATATCAATTTTAAGGGCTCAAAAAAAATATTACAAATACCATGCATTAGGCTAAAAGAGCCTAGACTTGAAGATACTTAAGACTTGCCAAACATTTGATACTCCATTCAACTCTCTATAAAAAAAAAAAATAACCCAAACAAACCACCAGTGGCATTTGGTGTTTAGCTAGCATTCAACTCATGAATAGATCTGAAAAGTCACAGTGAAGGTAAATGAGATAATTTTTGCTGACTATTGTTTCCGTCATGTTTGAGAGCTCTGACCAGTTCTCTATTTTCCCATTTATATTAAGAGTATTACTTTGTTCTTCATTACTGGCTCTCTGAAATTTTTGCTCTATATAAGCTGAGAAACGTTCTATATCCTCCAACAGCTGCCAAGCTAGTATCATACTACTGAACGATGATTCCTCTAATTCCAAAGCCATTAGAAATTTGGAATTCTATTTCTGCATTTTTATGTACTGAACAACTGTTTTATGTTCTGAAAACTTTAGTTTATCCAACTGCAGCTTTAAATATTGCAAAAAGTTGCACAACCAAACAGAAATCTGAACTTTCACACAGCAGTTCAACCTTGAAGTTTTAGTATTCCCAATGTTATCTGCAGATGATCTACCTGACCCTTACCTTGATGATCAAACAGTGATTCAGCAGCTGTTGCCTTATTTGAAGGGGCCTGGGTGATTGGCTTGAGGAATGTTCTGTAACCCTTTAAAATTGAAGCCATAAAACGGAGAAAAGCTTCCTGAATCTCCATCTCAAGCTCAGTCATCTTCTTCTGCCAGGAGAAATCTGCCTCAATGGGAGTCATCTCTACTGCAGAGCCTTCTTGAGTTTTCCTGCGAACTAGTGAAAAACAACACACATAATCCTATATTAAAATTAAAACTGGTAAGCTCTGCAAGACAATGAAAAGGGAGTTTTGTGGTTTTTTTTCTCCTTTTTATACTTGCCAATATTCAGAAGTGACAAACATTGGAAAAAGAGCTCTGCTTATCCCGTGATTACATTCTAAGTTGCCCAGCCTGTATGAAAGTCAGTTACATCAATGGTTAATTATGAGCTTTCTTAGTCTGCCTGGGTATAAATAATGAAGATCTCAACTGGGCTAATATTAATCACATATCCAACTGAATATGGACTTTCAGTAATAAAGCCACACAAACACTATTTGGATTATAGAACATTTTATTTTTGGAGATTTTTCAAACCCATCTGGATGTGCCACGTCTTATGTGTCCCTGCTTGAGCAGGGGGTTGGACTAGATGATCTCTTCAGGTCCTTTCCAACCTCAACTATCCTATGAGTCTGTGATTAAATGAAATTGCCTATCCAGAAAAAATACTTCCCAAAAAAATTTCCCAAATAGAATTTTCCACCATTTCTGTGTAGTATAAGGCTGAAACAAGTAGATGAGAGTCACAGTTCACTCTTGCAAGCTGTAATGCATAYAATATTTAAAAAACAGTAGCAAGTACTGCTGACAGCTTACTTTAGAGCGCAGTGTTTCTACATTTTTCACTTTATTACAATTTTCCAGTTTTCTTTAGCTATACAGAAACCAGAGATTTGTCCTACTATTGCTCTAACATTTCTCATGCACATACAATCATTTCAAATTGTTCTCAAACTGAGATATCTGGTAAAAAGTTAAAATAAGATCATTTATCCCCAGTGTATTTAGCTAGAGTTTCAAGATATCTGTCTCCTAAATTATAGTCATCTTTTTCTTTTAATCCATACAACAATAAAATTTGCAGGATTTCCTCTTCATTTTTTCCTCAGGAGGGTTCACTGACATTACATTTTGCTGAAACAGAAAAACCACTTAACAGACAGCTTTGGATATGCTCAAGTTACAGTCTGGAACTCAGTCTACAGTATTTACATATTAGGTAGAACCAAATTAACAGTTGAGTTATTGTAGAAAACTGAAAAACATAGATTTAAAAACAAACAAAGAAACAAACAAAAAAAAAACATGTAGTGACAGGACAAGAAAGAACTGCGAACTGAAGCGCAGGAACCTCTGCTTGAATTTGAGGAAGAACAACTTGACAGTGAGGGTGACAGAGTCCTGGCACAGGCTGCCCAGGGAGGTTTCCTTCTCTGGAGGTCTTCMMAMCCCRCYKRGATGCCGCCCTGTGCCCTGTGCTCTGGGTGTCCCTGCTGGAGCAGGGGGTTGGACTAGATGATCTCTTAGAGGTCCCTTCCAACTTCAACTATTCTGTGAGTCTATGAGGATCCAACTTCTACACACTGCATTTTCCTGTTTCCATTATTTACGAGCACTAGGTATGTTGCACACATCTGAGCTTTCACTGTCTCCTTTTCCAAAACAATGCACCCCAGCATACTATGAATCAACTTGATCTTAGGACCTGTCAACTTATGCTGAAGTAACTGAAAGAAATAAGACCCATAAACACATTAAGTGCACTTACAACTTTGCTTGTACCTGTCCAAGTCACTATATTAGAGTTTTTCCCAAGAAATTCTCAAAATAAAGCTACGTCCTAACTTTCCTGCCATATAAATAAAGTATTTATTATTATTACAAATAAATAATAATAATTTTACTTTATAAATTTTTTATTTTATTTAGTATTTTAGTATTTTATTTAGTATAAAGTATTTATTGACTAAATTTATTTACTAAATAAATACTTTATTTATTATTACAAATAAATAAAGTATTTGAGTTATTCAACATTATCTGAACCAAAACAATGCTTCTTCTTTCAGTTATTTTTCACAGGAGTTATATTTTAGATCCAAACACATTTCAGCTGAAGCTTTGCTTAAATGTAATATAAATTTGAGCCATGGCAAAAAAACTAAATATAGTTCAAATCTGAAGAAGTAAGAGAATAGAAGTCAAATGTATGTGTGGAGGAGAAAAAGCATACCACATATGATAGAAGAACAAACATTTATACATTCATTTTTATTTAAGAGTTGTAGGTGTCTATCAGAAAATTAAGTAGTTTTCTTCAAATACTTGCTCTCCCTGCTCTAGCTAGTGTCTGTTCTTACTGCCCCACTCTCTCTCTCTCTCCTTTTTTTTTTTTAAATAATTTCACCTGCTGCCAGTTGTGGGTGCAGTTTCTTTAAGGTGCTGAGCAGACTTTTACATGGCTTCTTAGGAAACTGTTTCCAGTTTGTGCTCTTCTTATCATCTGATCTAAAATAAAGGGGAGGAAAAAAAGGATATTTAATATCCATACATATCTAAAATGTAACTTCCATTGGCCTTAATTATTTTATTTGCAGAACTTAACTAAAAAAAAAATGAAGATAACTTTACAGTCACATGGTACACTACAGCCTGCCATACAGCAAATCTGTTTCCATTTCCAAAATAGACTGCCAGGTACTAGGAAGACTGGGAATTCAATTTGCAGCTTGAGAATCATGTAGCTGATTAAACAGTGGGGTAAATTTGCTTATCAGATGCTCACCATCAACAGATYCAGACCTGTTTAACAGACTTGTATAGAGTGAGAGAGTTGTGAGTATATCCTGGCACCTTTAGGCCTTTTTTTCCTGGAAGACTGGGTAGAATTTCTGTAGTGCAGAGTACAGTAAACTATCCATAAGACAGAAGCTTTCACTAACTGAGATGACACTGTTGCTGCTTGTTTTGCACTTTGAAGGCAAATGCTCATTCAGCTATAAGCTAAATTACATGGAAATGTAGGATGAGAGCCCACGTTCTTCTGAGTAAAAGAAAAAAAAAGTACATGTGAGGATTTCTTTTCCTCTCCCTCTCCCCACGATGGCATGCCTAAAACCAACATAGCCAGAAGTTGAACTGTTCCAAAAACACAAGAGGAAAAATCTTTCCATAAAAATAACCTTTTTAGGGCACAGATTTAAAAGTTTATTTCTCTAAGCAGCTTTCAATGTTGCTTTCAAAGAGGCAATTGAAAACATCCAGTAATAGACATTAAAGAAGCAGCTGAATGAATAAAAGGCATTCAGCATTTCTGGCAACAAGTTAAGGTTCATTCTATTAGAAAGGTACTAGCAAAATAGCTATCAAAAGACTGACAGATGTACTAGAAAATACTGTGTTATCCTTCGATTAYGCAATCAGAAAACAACAATAACAATAAAAAGTGAGCAACCGTGCTGTTAAGTGCTTTTACACCTAAAAATATTGCAACACCCTCACAGAAATAAACACAAGCAAAACAAGATGTTGACAAAATGAAGTATTACTGCATGGAACATTTTCACCCATTTTACTGGTAATGCAATACTTTAGAACTTTACATTATTGTCAACGTGTGTTTACAGGGTTTTAATCTTTTGTAAGACAAAAATTTTACAAGATAGAAAAATATTCTCATTTTGCAGTTAAAAAAATTGCATATGATACAATTACCATTAACTCATATTTACTTAAGTCAAGAGTACAGATATTTAACTGTTCTGTACGTCAGCTAAGTAACAGTGAGTGCTCACACAGSGCACACAGTGAATGGATGTAACCAGATAGGTGGGACACTTGGAAGATAGCAAAGGAAAAGGCTGTAAAATATTGTCTCACACAATAAGTATAATGCCTCACAAAAGGCCAACCTCTAGAAAATTTTCAGTTCAGTAACTAATAGGAAATCCAAGTAAGGTTTATACTTGATCTTTCAATGACTCATTCCAACATAATCTTGGCATTCACAGCTGTGTATTAAACATCCTACTTTCATATCTACATCATTTTCCTGAAATACACTCTTCAACTTTAATCCTACTTATGACTCAAACATTCAGTTATTTTTCACAAAACTAATATCTTCCTATCCTTTTGAATGAATGAATGAATGACCTTCTCCAAGTTTCTTCAATACATTCTTCTTTTCACAACATTGTGAAAATAATTTTTTTGGGGTATAATACTTTGAGATAAACCAATGAAAATGCTCTTGGTGTGTTGTCTTTTTTTTTTTTTTTTTTATTAAAAGAGGATATAGGGAAGGAGACCATAAGATGAAAAATAATAATAAAAGAAGCTCTGTGTATTATTTCTTCTAGTGCGTCWAATAAAAAGAGGTGTTTTAGTAATTCAAATAAAGCTACAACAGGACATTACAGGAAGGGACCTCTTGACAGCATCGGCACCTCTTGAAAGCATTCAACCGACCCAGAAGTGAAATGACTAATTCTAACTCAAGTGAGTAAAATTGAATAATTAAGCCAAAGTTAAAACGACATGTTACAATGCTTGTTTTCACAGAGAAAAGGCATGTACTCTATTAGTRTCATCCATTCTCATCTTAAAATATCTTAGATACTTCCATTCTATATTAGAAGCATCTATTATCTATATAGATACTTCTCTAAAAAAACTGTTTTCAAGCCCATTTGAACTGTTGTTTAAATTCGTTACAGAAAATGAAAATCCTCTGAATCAGCTTCTCTGAAAAGTCACAAAGAAAGTGCACGTGCAAAYCCTTCACTTTTAGAAAACCATTAAAAACTAACAGCTAGGGAAAATGTTTTAGACTGAATACGGTCAATACACAAAGCTTTGCTTGATTTACCTTACAAAGAATTAGCTGTTKTATGTGAAGGAAAAAAAAACCTCTTCAAAACATTCAAAAAATCAAACGCTGATTTAGGGTGCCCTGAGTGTATGCCAGCATCCAAAGCTGTCCTAAGGGGTCCTAAAGCTTTGACATTCACATGAATGTTCATCTTCTATAGTCAGGTAAATCAAACGGAAAAGTGGTAGAGCAAGGTGAAAATGTGAGAAGTCATGTAGTATAAAAAAATACACTCTTCTTTCTCTTTCTAGCTTAGATCCTGTGCAGAGTATTACATGAACCAAAAAAAAAATGTGTCATTGTCACATTTAGAGTGACATCTGCAACACAGTTCTCCAAGCAGTCCTCACTGCTAACTCCCAGCTTCATATTAAATTTCTCTTTCTAGTTTATATCCCGTCATCAATTGCTATGAAACATTAGGAAAGAGAAAAAGAGGATAGACAAGAAAACCATCAGATATATTTTTAATAAAATTGTATCTGAAAGAATGAACAATCTCTCTATCTAGAGACAAGATAAAAACAAAACAAATAAACAAACAAAAAAGCTCCACAAGACTTACATGTACACCATGTTTGTGTCTAAGTCAATGCACACAATATCCTGTGGCGGATCATACAGATCAAAGTACCGTGAATCTACTCCAACAATGAATGGAAGAGGGGCATTGAGCACAGTGGCCAAAGACAAAGGACAGAGAGGGATGTATGGACATTGCCACTGAAATGGAAATATCATCTGAAAGAAAAATTAAATGAAATTAACATATTGAAGCAGGACAAAAGACATTGTACAATTAAAATACAAGTGAAGTTGGTATATGCAGGAAGCTGAAATGAGCTACATTCTTAGAAGTCTTTGAGTCTGATAATTTATTTAATGGAGCATTTCTCTTATCTATTCAAAAATGTTTGTCATTTCCATAGTTATAAAAGTTATAACAGATAATAGAGTACTCCAACTAAATGCTAATGATGGAAAAAAATGACTTAGTATGTCAATTTTACTGAAGAAGACTAAAAGTAGTTAATTATTAGAGTCAGCAGTGATTTCCTCCACTGCTACACAGAACACTTTGTACTTACAGCTACTACAGCTTCAGCAACTCCTGTCAACACAGCTGGTCTAAGAGAATGGAGGAGGATCTTGCCTTCTAGTAATACAAAAAGTAATAGAGTAGCACAGTTTTCGGGTCCAAGATTCATGAGCAGAGTGCTAAAGTTTGCTCCACTAAAGAGGGGAGAGGAAGGAAAAGAACATTACAGGATGTAAATATTAAAAACCTTGGGGTAAGGAGAAGAAAAAAAATAAATAAAAGAGAGCAGAAACTCTACTGAAAAACAGCTTTGAAATTTTCAGGGACAGACCAGGGACAGAGTAGTGTTAGCCATTACCAACATCAAATATCTACCTATATCTACCTATCTAATAAGCAATCACATATGCAAAACTTTACTGCTAAAAGCAAACCAAATTAAAAAAAAAAAAGCACATAATTGAAGCAGTAAAATTGTGCAACTGCTAGAATGTGTTGTTTATGGCTGTGAAACAGGCATCTTGCCATCTTAATGCCTACTTTATTACTATGGGAAAACATTGATYTAACTGGTTAATAAGTAATGCAAGTGTAGAACGACAGCAGCAGCTTCATTTGATGAGTAAATATCAGGTCAGAGCTCATGAACAAAAATATCCATTTAATCATTACTTTAGAATTAGAAATGTTAACAGCAGCCAGATAAAAATCAGCCAACCACCTTGATACAAACACACATTTAACTCCTACAATTTAATCCACATTACATTTGTTTGGACTGCAGAGACATTAATGAATTCAAGAGGAGTCTGTAAGACTGGGCACTCACCGGAAAAATAAAAAAAACGGTGGCTTGCTGCTCTTTTTCATTAGGTATATGAGTAACAGATGTGATTAAACCTGAGATTCTTTTAAATATACATTAAATGACAAGGTTTAAAAAGAAAAAATATAAAATAAAAAGGGAGAATGCAATTTTTAAAAAATTGCATACATCAGAAGCTCTTGCCCAGAAGATGCAGGCAGTATTCACAAAGAATGCATCAATGTTCAACCACAATCACCAGTTTTAAGGGAGATTTTAGATTTCCAGAATGTTTGCACAGGTGTGCACATTTTGATTTCACATTGTTKCTTGACATAATATTGGATTAGAAGAAGGTGAAAAAAAGATATTAAATAGTTCTAGAAGTCTCTGTAGACTTCTATTCAAACACACACAGAGGCACACACACATACCAATATGTACTCTTCCCCCACAGCCTGCTTCTTTTTCCACTGTTTCTACAACAACCTAACAAACCATCTTCATTTCAGGATAATCAGTTATATTATCCTTTAATAAGGGACAGAATTGTACCCAAAAGAGCCCACCACATTATATTATATACACATATTGAGTTTTCTGTTTACAAGAGCTAATAATGCCTCATTGCCTCTTAATTTCTCAAGTGGTATACATTGGTATACATATACAGTGGTATACATATACAAAACACAAATAATGTTACCTTAATGGCAACGGTGTAGAAACTGGCTGAGACAATATTAATGCATCATGGGCAGAAAGCTGAAAAATATAAAATAGTGCTTGATAAGGACAATTCCAAATCTAATACAGTGTAATACCCAGTCTAAAAGTGTATTCAAATAACCTAATAAAATGCCTGGCAGACTGAGGGTCACAATGTTATGCAAGAGACATGAATCACACAGTCTTTGGCACTTCTGTTCAGTAGATCAACAAAGTTTTTCTCAGTCACTGAAACGATCCCAAGAAGTTACAGGAAACTGTGACTCAGTGTTGGGCATGTAAATGCAGCTAGGTGATTAAAGAGCAAATCACTGGAGAGAATACCCCAGGAGACTGCAACATTTGACCTGCAGGACTAAGTAAACAAGGAATTGAAAGGCAAAAACAAACAAAACAAAGCAAACAAAACAAAACTCCCAAATACTGAGTAATACAGATTCTGTCTAGAGAATGAAAGAGTAATATATGATAAAGAGATTTCAAAAGTACATGTTGCATTATTCTGCCAGTTGTACCGTCTGAATTTTATCTAGTTTTTGTCTTCTCCCCCTCCCCACGTATGCTTCTGTCTCTTCCCTTTCCACTCCTAGCAGAGGAGCAAAGAGATTTTAAAGCCAAATAAAGTCTAAAGGAAGAATCTGGTCTTTCAAAATAAGAAGGAGGATTCTCCACTTGTTTAAGGATGTTCCATAAACATAAAAATGTTTTGCTTACCTGCACAAGAATTCTCGGCCTTTGTGGTGAAGGGAAAGGTATATTGTGCATAAAGTGGGATATGTGCCTGAAACAAAGAAAAGACCTTAGAAAAGCAGCATGAAGGTTTGACATGAATTATATTTTGCAATTACTATGATATCATGTTCTAGAAACATTGCTAAGATTTATTTGCTATACTTATAAATGTATGAGCCTTTTTATAGAAATTGAAAACAAAATAACCCCTCTCATACATTTTGAAGGTGACGTGTAATACTATCAGCTTTAGGTATATATATAGAAGATAAAAACGTATTGGAATTTAGGCAGGCCATTTAAAATTCCAAGTAGTCAAACTCCATGCTACTAAGTTTTTAATGAAGCTTAGCTAAAGAAAACTATGCACTTAACTTCCAAAAGTCTTAACGCTATTCTGAATACTGTATCATATTTAAGTCATCTTACAGTATATCATGAAATGGAAATATCCTTTATGAAGTTGTGCATATTGACAACTTATTCACATTAGTTTCTGTGGTTAGAAGTAGCCCTAGATATTCACAGTTTTTTTCACAAGGTTCATTCCTGAATTTATATTTAATAATTTAAAACGCAGAACTGCAAATCTTATCATGGAATTTGTAGCTCAGACATTTCCGTCTGACCTGGGTAAAGGAAACAGTAAACACACTTGATAAACTAAGAGAAAGGTCCAGGTAAAATCCATTTTATTTTTCTGGCACTGTAGAGACAATGTCGTTAAATTGGAGCAAGAATAATTCTACCAATACAATACAAGGTATTGTACTGTAAGAGCAATTAAGAGCAAAAGCATGGATCAAGGATCACTTAAGTGCCACGTGCATAAATCCTCAACGATGTACAACTTCACTTTAAACTCATATAACTCTCTGCACTCATATAACTCTCTCGTATTTGAAAATGGTTTACATACTTCTCAATGGGAAGAGGATGAGGTCCAGAGACAGAGAGTTTGTAGATGAACATAAGAAATTTCCGAAACGCTTCAAAGAAGGGCCAGTGTGAAAGAAGGCAGATACATTTGTTGGAATTGATAGACTTGGAAGTAATCACTTTTCTCTCTACAGCTGTCAGGAGACCCAGCTGCAATTGTTGATTTTTTGTTAGCAGTTCCCGAGGATAAGGCTCATAAAACTGAATAGCAGCACCATAAACCTAAATGATAAAGAAAAATAGCTAAGTAGATCTACTACCAAAAAGAAATGTGGGTTAGCATTTTGCAAGCAGACTTAAGCCAGTGTTGTTCACACACATACAGCAATGCTTTTGTTGGCAGGTCCCAAAGCTACTTTCTATTAATGTAACATGCATAAAGTGCTCTTATAGAAGCAATGTAAACTTTTTTTTAACTCTTGTGCCTCCCTTCCTCTTTTTTTCCACAGTACTTTCTTCAACAAAGTGTTGATACACTGTAAAAGAAAGGGAACAGAACCAAGCCACACATTATGACAGGACTATATACATTAGCTGTATTACACTATATTAAGTCAAATCATGTCAGGAAATGCTTCTGTTCCACAATTCTTCTCTATTGCCACACTAACCAAGAACATTTATTTTAGATTTGATTTCTTTATTTTATAAAATTACATAGGTCCCAATCTTTTCTAACATTCTCTCCTTATCCAAATTTCCATATTTAACTGAACTATTTTGGCAAGCTTATCAAAACGCAGTAGACAGGGACATGTTCACCACACCATATGAGCTTTCAGAAAAAGAGTCTGGCAGGTAATGTATTCATCTTTTTTATGTCTCTGTTAATACCATGGCAAAATATTTTTACTTCTTGCTTAGAAATAGGCAAGCATGTAAATTTTCCTAATGGAGAATCCAGACAGAGCAGGACAAAAATCAGAATCGGTATTTATTAAGACTTCTTTTATATCCAAACAACTAATCACACATTGCATTTGCTTACTCCCTCACAGAGTTCACATATACACTTATAGTTGTTGCTGGGTTGAAGAAACAGCTGCTAGACCAATATCAAACAAGTGCTCCCTTGCTTCACCTGGTACATCCATAATCCTGCAGTCTTTGTCYGCCTATGGCTGCCACCAGTTTATTGGATGTGAGCCAAATATTGCAACACACCATTGGAGTACATGTGTGCTGGTGGCCTAGTATAGATTAGGCAAACTCTTGGTGATCTGAGTTTATCAAATCATGTAAACTCACCTGATTTTTTAGTCTCCAGTGCTCATAAGATCTTGGGAGCCCTTCAGATGCTACTTTTCCTCTTTTTGTCTTTTCTGGTGCCTATTTCTCTATTCACACCCATATAGCCCATTTACAACAGACCCACACAAACGGTCTTTCATGAAAATCATGGGAAATACATAAGCACTTGTCCATTATTAATACACATAGTAATCAAACATCCCCTTAACAAGTAAACTCCTTCCTGTTGCTAGAAACATCTTGTTTGAAAGAATAGGAAAATTTAGACCCTATGACTTTGGTTTGTCTAAGCAAGCAGTTATGCTTCTGTAGGACTAACCAACTTTCCTAGTTATTTCTCCTTTAGGCTTAGATTTGTCTTGCAGGAAAAGCTTTAAATGTATACTTTTCTCATGGAAGTATTTGGCAATTTCTTTTATTTTCAAGTATGGAATAAAAGAAAAAGTCTATTTTACTCTACATCAGCCATTTAAATCAAAATATAACTTTGCAGTGTGCGGCCATACCTTTTCTGCAGAGGAACAGGTCAGTACAAATGTGGAGAATACTGGTAGTGGATATTTGGTTTGTGGGTCCCAGCATTCAATAGTAGCTCCCATAGGMAGGCAGAAGAGCGGTACAGAATCTGACAATGGAAATGACTCRTAGTTCTCCTGAGGATATCTGAAAATTAGGCCTTGGAAACAGGAGAAGGAAATGTGCATTTGATCTGACAGTCATAAAGCAGCAATATATTTACCACACTGCATACCAAAAATCTATGCCTTAGCTGGACGTAATAGCTAAAGTATATATATATATACAGGAGAAAATAAGTCTCTCACAAAAATTTTAAACTTAGAGCTTCCCTTACAGCAATCATTCAAAAACCAGTAATTTGTAAAAAACAACCAGTGAAGATTTTAACTTTAACCCTATTGGAAATAACCTATGCTACCAAAATGTGCCATTAAAGGGGATTATATTACATAGAAATTCTACAAAGGGATAATATATCTATTATCTTTACTATAGCAACAGTAGCAGGATCTTATTAACTAACTGACCACATTTTCTGCTACTCACTTGTAGCATTCTGTATTAGCAACTTAAACATAGTTTTGAAAACCTAATAAACAGCTAGTGTAATATCACCTGCTAGAATGTATGCCCACAAGCTGCAGTTTACTGTTGTTGCTTCTCTAGTTATTTTATGACATATTTCTTTTGTTTTCTATGCTTTCCACTTATAGTTGGTAGTTTATTCCTTCCAAAGGTTTATTCCTTTCTTAGGTTTAACACTTAATAGAAAAAACTACTGAAAGATTATTTTCTTGGACTTTTCAGGAAAAAAAATATCCTTGGCAATGCATTAAACTAAGTTATAAAGCTGAGATTTAGAAGAAAAGACTTTCCTGTCGTTCACTGTTTGGAATGTTCTTCACTTTACTAAAGCAACAGGATGTGGAACAGAACAGGAGGAATGTGGAACAGAAAAGGAAGAATACATTTAACTTTCAAATTAAATGTAAGATATTTTATTGGTTACAAAATATACAAGTAAATAGGAATAACCCTGAAATTTCCATTTATTCCTTGTTTTCCATTATCATCAGATGACATGTGAAATCTTTTGTTACAGATGCTTGCTACTCTTTCTGCTAACACTCCTAAGCTGCCAATTCTGTCAAGATATGAACTAAATTAGTACAAAGCAATGCCATTCCTTGCCCACTTTTTGCACAAGATAAAAAAAAAAAAAAAAGACAATCAAAGACAACTCTTTGATTTCCGTTAGCATGAACAGAATTTTGATTTTAGAGCATTTAAGCTCTTTTAATTATATGATTTCAACAAGGCATTTAAATACTTCTTTTAGCATGTTTACAAATTCTGCTTTAAAATTACTTACCAGCTTTATATGCTAGAGAGTTAGAAGCTGGCACAGACTTCTTATARCAAAGGTACACACTGGAACCCCACTGTAAGACAAAAATATCACTTTACAGCAAACAAGGACTAGAGCAGGCAGCAGAGAAATCAGGTATAAATATCTGAATGTTCATACAAAACAAGGGTGACACTTAAATACAAGATATAAAAGAATAAAATCACTGCAGATTCTAATGAGAATCTCATTAATGGGAGTGAAATTTTGAACATTTTCACTAGAAGCCTTTTCACTTTTTTTTTTTTCACTAGAAGTTTTTATGGCATTCCTATGAAATGACTCCTATTTCTATGAAATGGTGAGATGTCCTTCTCTAGAGGTATTCCAGTCCCACCTGGACACCACCCTGTGCCTCGTGCTCTGGGTGTCCCTGCTGCAGCAGGGGGTTGGACTAGATGGTCTCTAGGGGTTCCTTCCAACCTCAACCAGTCTGTGAGTCTCTGAGTCTCTGATTTATATAGTGTTCTGTTTGTCTACGTTCTACCATTCGAAAAATCTCATGTTTCAGCCTTGGAGTACTAATAATAAAACACACTAAAAAACAATGGGGAAAAAAAAAAAAAAAAAAGGAGTACAGGAGCAGACCATAAGCAGCAATTACTATTCTTACCACTTTTTAGCTTTTTAGTAACGTGTTAGTAATAAAGAAATCAAGAAGTTTTTGTGATTCTCAATGGGCATCAGCATTTTAAGGAACAAAAAATAGGAGGAGGAGGCTGGGGGGGAGAAAAGGAGTGTAGTTTGGGCCAGTTTGAATAAGTATTTCACAGTACATAAGAAAAAAACAGCAGAAGAACCACAGAAATTTCTCACACAGTATATGGAATGAAAGAGTTATGATGCAGCAGTATAACACAGTCATAACRGAGCTAGCAAGTTTAAAGAGCTTTSGGTTCCCCCCCTTCCTTCTCCTGTTCCAAAAACGAGTAATTTAAATTCTCACCATGCCGCAATTTAAATTCTTATCAACTTTGCAAAAGGTATGAGGAGGGGTTTCTCCTTTGCTGGTAACAATAACACAGATATCCGTCACTGCCAATGAATTCTGAGGCCGTACTGAAGGGGCTCTTCGGTAAGTGATAAAGATCCGTTGAGAAGATGCTGAACTATTGTTAACGTTGGCACAACGACCATAAGGAGTAGCCTGAATCACTTCACACCCTGAAATTATACGTTCCTTCCCTTCATATAAAACTCTGCAGAGAGCACAGGGAAAAAAAAATATCAGTGTATTATACACATTCAAATTTTATATATATATATATATATATGTATATGTGTGTATATATATATATATATGTATATATAAAGTTAGTTGGGGAAATTCACGAAAATTGTCTATCTAGTACCATTGGCTTACTACACCACTGTAAGTTGCATTTTAGATTTTGTCCTTGTGCATATCAATGGAGCAAAGGAATCTAAGGTATTTATATCAACTAAAGAAACATCAGGGGGAAAAGAATGAAAGAATTATCACCATGAAAAAAGAAAATTAAACCACATAAATACATACAGCTATGAGATCAGAAGAAATTATAATAAATTTAAATATAAATTTAAAAGAAGCTTTAAATTGTGTTCTCACATTATAACTGGACAGTTACAGTTAGAAAGTTCATCTGTATTCTTTGAAAGCAGAAGGCATCTTACAGTCCTGTATAGCAAATACATCCTGTTTTGCTAATCATCTAAGTCTCATGTTTTTATTTTTCTAAATTGCTGCTTAGATCATTGTATTCTTACACAAGCAAACAACCAAACAAGCATAAAAAAACAAGTAAACAACCAAAAAAACCCAAATAAGATCCTTCACAGTACTTAAGTGACTTAAGTTGAATCTTGCACCCAAGCTTCCCACACATATAAGCACTGGGACAGAACCAGGAACCATGACAACAAGTATGGAAGTCAAACTTTAATTTTAGAGTATGTTATGACTTAATACAGGGCAATATAGGGTAAGACTTTACCTTTCTTTCCACACCCAAAGAAGCAATGATTTCATTTACTTGATTCCTYGGAGTATGCAGATAACACTTGCCACTTTCAGATTAGTTTACAGCTTTACAGTGCAAGATAAGATTTAGAACAAAAGTAATGCCTTTTTCAAGGATTCTACCCTGCAACTTACAACCTATATTTCACAACTTTGCTTTTATTGTGACAAAAACAATAACACAAAACAACAACAACAACAAAAAAAAAGCAGACAAAATATAGTTAATTGTTCCGAACTATCCTGGGCTAAATATGTTACTAATTACTAGTAACCATGTATTTGAAAATTTGAAGTTATATAAAATAAAATATCTCCAGACCCAGTAGTTCTCAAACTTTTCAGAACAATATACCATGAAGTTCTCAAAATTGATGAAAAGACTAATCAGCCATCTTTATATTAAAACATACAAATTACTGTTCATCCTGATTCCATGAATCACTTGTGATAGTATTTGGAACACATTTCAAATTAAGCCATGGAATATTTTATTAAAGCCAAGCAATTGCATGAACTGGAATTATACCTAAGCAATTATCAGGCTGTCATGTACATTAATTTGGCTAGTTCTTGGAAAACTATATTCTAGCCTTCAGTAGTTACTTGAGTTTGTAGACTCATCATCACACTGTTGATAAATTTAAATAAGAGGATAATAACTGCTCAAAATAGCAAAACACGGGTATTACTACAGAAAGTTCTAAGTCAAATATCTTGTGAGAAAAAAAAAATCATTCATTCTGTCCTCTTGTTTTGTTCTCTATTCTATATAGTTAAAAAACAAAAGAAAATCGTGGAAGCAACCATCAGGCTACTTCATTTAGGCACCAGAACAAAGATCTGATTTTATATAAACTCTTCACATCACTGCCTTATATTAATCAGAATGGAATTTAACAGATCAGACCTGAATTCAATTTAATTTAACAGAGTTAATGGAATTTAACATATCAGCTTCCGGTGGAAGCTCTCCTTTCAGTTCAATGTTATTTCAATGTTACACATTTTAATTTTAATTAAACTTATTTTTTCAGCTGGCAGCTTTTGAGAGGGCAACGATAGAGTTTATAGTATTTATCATTACCTATTTATCAGTTAATGCCGGCAACTCAATTTAAAAATCTGTAAGTATTCCCAGAGAGATACTTGAAGATTCAAGAAATTTAGCTGTGTAAACACTTCTAAGAGGCAAGAAATTGTCCAGTTTTCAAGATTGCAACAATAAAGCCCCTTTAAAAGTAAAAAAGCAAAAAGATGATACCCCCCACAAAACTTGCCACCCAGGCACATAAAACATCATGACTGCTATTAAAAAAAAGCCATTCCCCAGCTTCATGCCTAATGATGATAGTAAGGAAAAAAAAAAAAAAAAAACCCACAAATGGATCATTCAAAGCAAATAAGAACTTTAATGATCCAGATCAAAACATTAAGAACTTACATGCTGAATATTTAACTTAATATCCTGTATATGCAAAGTTCAGAAAGGTGTTCGCTCCTACTTGTTTCAACATCTCACTATCTGCCTTCATATTCATCAGTAACMATCAGGTCAGGATAAGACTTGTTTCCTGCTGCTACGTTTATGTCTTGGCTTTGATCCTAAGTACATCTCATTTGCTACATAYGCCAGCAACTTCAGTGGAGTTTCATCCCAATAAAATTGTAAACCTACAGTTTCTTCCAGATGCTAGGTCCTTTTCTTCCAAGAAGGACATAGGTCTAGGATCTCTTCAAACGGGTGTTTCCCATTGTGTGTGTAAATTCCATCATGACCAGTTTTACTGGATTTAAAGGTATGCCTCCATAAATCAGATAACAATATTCAGAAGATAAATGCTGTCTTCTTGAAGATTYATAATGTTCTTTACATCAATATTTTTGAGCTTCTGGAAACCATTTCAAAACAGACTGTTGCAACCTTGCAAAACTTGTGTCTGCGCTCCACTTTGATTCCCCCCCTATTTCCAGATGAATTTCTGCCTTGTAGAATCCTTATACTGAAGAGCCCTTTAAAACAGCTCTTCCCACTTCATTTAAGAGAAGGAAGTATGGAAATATTAGAAAATAAATACATAACACTAAGCAGTAGGGGTGAGCAGAAACATGGGCTCAAACAAGAGGTAAGGATTTAGGTATGCCACTATTATTATTTATCTAAATATTCAATTGACTATTTTTCTCATATTATTCTCAGCTGTTTCAAACGTTACCATCATTGTCACACAGCTGAATTGAAGGACACCACGGAAGTTGTTGGCTACTGAGAGTACCTTCCCATTTCTCTTCATTTTGAGTTCAATACTTCTGCAGAYAGTTTCAGAAAACAGCTGCAGAATGAGATGCAACCCTGGCATAGAATCCCTAACCAAAAATTCTATCCTRCCGAAGAAAATAATTTTTTCCTTATTTGTGCAAAGAAAAGTGAAATTTGCATTTCTCAGAAATAAAATAATTTTGCTTGACACAAGAAGACTAGCATTCTTTCCTATGAATTCAAGTAACTCCTCACTCCCAGCTCAGTCTTTTCTATAATAAGTGTTATAAATCCTATCCTATATTCATAACTGAAGTGGAAAAAAATATACAGGGAAGGTAAGATTTTTTTTTTTCAGAGTCATATTGTACTTAAACCAAAACAAAACTCAAATCTCAGCTCATCCCTATTTCTGAAATGTTGGCAAAATATCTGGATAGGATCTAGTACAATATATGGTAAATAAATTATTTACAGACATGTAAACTTAAGATACTGAATTTCATAGTTATTTCTAAGTGAAGGAGCTTAGAGAGCGCTCCTCTGAGGGTCAAMTCTTCATTCTTCCATTTAAATAAAACAAACATCCACTACCATTACAAGCATAAATATAAATGATACAGTCGTTTGAAATTTGCAGATTGCATGCCACAGATATTGCAGAATGGATATCCAGATATGCAATATCCAGATATCTGCAGATATGCAGATATTGCAGAATGGATATCCAGAATGCAATATCCATAAGCTTGCACATGGCCCCAGCTGTATGGAAGTGGGGACTTGTTGTAGGAAGTCACACTAGCAGTTTACAGACGCATGAATTTAGGAACATGTAGAATAGAAAGATGGGGAAGGAAAAGGAGGAGGAAACAGAAATAGAGAATATGAGGAAGGTAACAGTAAAAAATAATCAGTAAAGTACCTCCACTCCCCGCAAAGGCCCTTCTGTTTAATAAATATTTTCTAATCATTTTACCATGAAATCTGGAAGGATATATATGCTTTATATAAATTTTTATACAATAATAATGTGTATAAATTTTGTGTATAAATTTTTATACACAAACATATTTACCAACAATCACAAGATTACTGATAAAACCATTTCAAAGTATACACTCCTATACTTCTGCTGTATGTCTACACTATGTCCACCCAGCATGTGAGCTGACTTAGCAATTCACAATTAGTATACAATTAGTATATATTCTTTCACATAAAATTGATTAAAAAAAAAAAAGCTTTCAAACTAAGATACTTGACATACTACATTTCTTGTCTTAACTCCACTTGCATTTGCTTGTACGGAAATTGACAAAAATTTGCTCTAACAATCTTTTGCATGCAGTTTCAAAACAGCAGTAACAGCAGGGGGAAAATGTTCACATGCATCATTGCTCTCAGAGAAAAGTCTGCCATCATTTGTTAATTGTAACATCCAAACTGAATTTTTCTGTGCAAAGTAAATATAAATTCATGGTACTTTCAAAAYACCATATTTTTCTCCAGTATTTTTAAAAAGTGAATTTATCACGAAAACTTTTAATCATTCTACTATTTTTCTAGTTTGTTGCACAGCAGGATCTATTGCTTTCAATGAAAATAATCCAAGCACTGAAATTCCTAAAATTATGAAGATCATGACTATAAGTATGCGCTGGCAAAGTCTTTTCCAACACCAACAGAATTCAACATACACTTTTAGGAATCATCCCATCTCCCTTTAGAAATTTTTCTCCTGTTAAAACTTACTGAAGTTTGTCACGTAAATAACTGTATAGTGGACTTACACAAGTTCAGATCCCATTACAGCAATCT
This sequence comes from Nothoprocta perdicaria, assembly GCF_003342845.1. Taxonomy (NCBI): domain Eukaryota; kingdom Metazoa; phylum Chordata; class Aves; order Tinamiformes; family Tinamidae; genus Nothoprocta; species Nothoprocta perdicaria. Next base: position 2,026,287 of record NW_020454139.1, on the reverse strand, counting down.
TGCAGTTTGAATCACATATGGCAGAAAACTATTTTTAAAAACACCGAAGATCACCAGAGATTATTAGAAAATAAATTAAATAATAAAGCTATGAGCTATACCATGGTTTATCATTCAACTTGAAYCTACCCCTAATGCACAGACTTTAACACTGCACTACTATTTTTTCCCAAGTACACTACACTTTTTAGCTAGCATTGATGAAGTGGAGGTTATTTACATAGTATATACACAGTTACCATTCTGGCATTATGCTTGACATGCTTTTACTTAAAAATGAAATTAAATTCCCATGACCTCAAGATATGCATGTCTCCAGTCCCATTTTATTACTTAATTGTTAAGTAAGGAAAAACTTGCATATTTCTTAATTTATCACCACTGCAGCACTTTCCCTCACCTAATGCTCCACTGTCTTTTTCTAATTCCTCCACAATGGATTCTGCAATGTCCTTTCCCAAATGAGAGCAGCAGCTGTGACATACACAATTTTGACAATCCAATACAATACTACCGCAAAGATTACCATAAGCAATGGTAATTACCTCATTACAGCAGCAGTACAGAGTACAACATTCAYCATCTTAACATCTTGATGGACCTTTCAATATTGGTCCATGAATGCTTGCACTAGAAACAGTATTTTAAAAGTCATAAAATTAGTTTAGAGCGTCTCTGTTCATGTTGTCAACCTGCATTTATCAAGCACTAAACTCATAAAACTCATAACACCCAGCTCCATAGCTCTGAATTTTTCCCCTGCAGTTTATCAGCCTAAGTTCTCACATTTTTCAACACAGTAACTATTGAAACTATAGTAAATATTGATTGCAAAGTTTCAAAATTTTTCATTTGACTTTAAGCACCTAAGTTGCATCGTCTTCCTCCAAAACATTATTTAGAGTCATAGAAGTTCCCAAAATTTACTTCCTCACATAGCACCCTATACASGAGCATCAGCATGAAGAAAACAAGGGAAAAAAAATAGTTACTTTCAGATAAATTCTGGTGCTAGTCTAGATTTCAGAGTTTGAATTAACAAATTTCAGATAGAAAACACTTCCCTTTTATTGAAATCTTACAACTTAAAATTCATCTCTTCAGTCTTTAAAAATTAAAAATAGCAATAGCCTCAAATACTTTCCAAAAGAAGCATTAGCTCTGAAAAAACAATCTGTTTTTAAAAGAAGTATCTTAGACCTATAATAACCTTTTTTTTTCTCCTCCCTCTTCCATTTAACTGTTTCTTTTGCTACTCTGAAATCAGTTCTGTATTCACACAATTAAAATAGTTCCCTAACTTACGCAGAGTCTGTTTTAGACTTTAGTAAAAAGATTCTACAAATATTTCTGAAGAATGATTAAATAGTTTTGACTATTTGACTAGGGTTAAGAGAATATAGTCCATAATTGGTTTTGTATGTAGTTAAGAGATCAAATGTCAACTAATTTCTAAAACATTTACAAGTGTCAGTATCAAGGTATCAGTAATCAAGTGAAACATATTTAAGTATTTAAATACCATAATAAGAATTATGCAGAAATTTAACCTTCAGACATCAAAAAGCTCTGGTTTATGAAAAAAAAAAGCATCACCAGAGTTGCCAAGAGCCTACACAATCCAGAATTTGTAGTCAATCATGGCAGAATTTTTAAGCAACTTCACAAATACTCTGATCTGACAGTAAAATGGACTACAGGATTCTAGGTAGGTGGATAAGCTTTATGCACTTTGATTCAATATCCTACAATTATTAAGTGGTACCTTTCATATTAGGCATTAACATAATTCCATGAAGTAAACATGTTTGTCTCCTGATTTGGGGCTTTCTACTACACCATGTGCATACATTAATTCTGTGCTATTCCTTTATGAAAGATTTCTTTCATAAAACTTAACTACACTTTACTTGTTATATTTGATTTCCTCCATTATATATATATCTTGTATCACTTTAAATATTATCATTCTTTTTAAAGAGAGAGCTTTAATAGGAGACTGCTACTTTTTCTGCTTGAGTTATCTTAGAAAGAGAACAMTACATACAATAAAGAATATAGAACCAAAGAAAGAATTTCTTTAAAAGTATGCTGATACTTGTTTTTCATTATCATCTATGAAAAGTAGCAACTTATTATTGAAGGATGAACTGAACAGTTACAAAAATCTTACCCGATATCAATAAGAGGTGGTTTGTCCCAGCCTCTTTTGTAGCAAAGAAAAAGCTCCGGRCTCTTAAGACTCCCATAGTTTAAGTTTGCTTGAAGGGCTGTAGGGGTGGCTTCAACACAAGTGTATCCTTCTGGAACTGTCTCACCAGCTGATTTAATTATCACAGCAATGTCTGTAATTGGCTTTGTTCGTTTTGTTTCATGGTGGCTTATTTCTTGGTCCAGGAGAGATGTGGTATCTGTATCAGTGAGCCCTGCTACTACGAAATAGTCGGCCACTCGTGGACCTTTATCTTCTATCATGGTTACGTCAGTAATTCCTGGGGAAAATAGAGAGAAATCAAATACTCTGCTTTCATACCAAACTCCATCCCTCAACAACTAGTACAATTCAAAGACTTTAAAGAAGCAAGTAAAAAATATAGATTTGCAGAGATTCCATGAAAATTCAAGAGCAATTCCACAAGAAATCTTTTAATTTCTACCACTTAAAATACTACATTATAGGAATTTGTTTCCCATTCTACTACCACAATGGGTACATTTCAGAACAAGAATGCTTTCAATTCATCTTTAAGTGAGATAAAGAAGAAAAAGCTCTTATCAGACCAGGGATACAGAGGCTTGTTCTGCATAAGATATTAAACTAGTCAGACTCTCCACAGTAAACCAATTAATGCAAGCATTAGTAGTTTTACTACTATCACTCTGAGTAATCTGATTACAGAATCACACTTTTACAGAAGGCAAGAAATTAACTTTAGACGTTTGCCAGTTTATCTGCAGTACCTTTTACTAATTTTCCCTTAGAATTCAGATTAAATAGTATTGAGACATGTAATTGGCAAATGTAACATCCGGAAACTTTACAAAAATAACATATTGAAAAGCGTATTTCATCAGCTGCTCAGGCAGTACACATCACTGCTCAGCTGCACTTTCCAAATCTGGAAAAAAAGTTGTTCTCCAATGCCCTGTTCAGTAATGTTCAATAATCTAAAAACTAGAGAAATCAATTTTATACTAAGAGTAAAATTAGCTGTCAATACTCTGCCCAAGTATCACAGGTGCAACTCCCGGTGAATTCAAGAAATTCGTAYCTCTGCAAAAGTTGAAAGCACAATGCTTGAAGAGTAGTTACCAAACAATCACAGTACTATTCTACACTTACATGGAGCTAGGAATCACCTACATTTGGGTTCCATGTTTCCACCATGAAAACTTTAGGACAGCACCACAAATCCAAGCAAGAATAAAAGTCTTGTTTCTTCCTCTGAACACAGCTCTCCTCTACAGCCTCTGCTGCAGCTGTAGATGTCTTAGTTACAAAGGACTWTAGTCCAACCCCATGTGGATTAAAATTGAGAAGTTTCATGTATTTATTACTGCAGAAACATTAGCGGTTTAGGGAAGAAGGTATACTACTATTTTTTGCAACCCGTCTTCTCTTCCATCTCTTACTTGCTTTTACTGAAGTCATATTGAAAAGKTATTTTACCTCTCTGCACTTTTTACAAGAGTTCTACAACTTGCTATTAGAATGTTGAGTAGTCAGTTGAAGAAAAACTATCATCAGTTATTTTCATCCTACAGACCAACAAGAAACTTTGATGTAGGATTATGCAACTACAGCATTTATAATCATGCTGTAATTTCTTCCAGTGGGAAGAGAAGGCAGGAAGGAGGAAGACACAAATTTCACACAGATGTGTAAAACTCTTTAGTCCAAATACCTCAGATTTGGATTTTTTAACACTCAATACACAAGTTTTCAAACCCTTCTAATCTTGAAAGAAGAGAGCCTATACCTTTCAAGAGTCTTCTGTGGTGATTTGTACAACATCACTTCAGCATTCTCTAAATCCTTTGGCTAATAGCTTTACAGGGTAATCTGAAAACAGAGAACCTGCGAACTATCTAGCTTCTCTGAAAAAGTGCTGGGACAGCAAATTACATGACTGAGTTTGCTGTCATAAAATATACAGGTCTTGTATTCACAGATACTACAATGTTTCATCACCTTTGTCAGGTGTTTGGTACCTAATCTTCCTGGAAGAATATAAAAAGTCACCTGAAAACTGTAATTCCTTGTGAAACTTCTGAACGACTTTTGACTATAGCACTTTCAGCAGTTGATTCTGTTTAAGTACTGTTCTGAGAAACACGACATTAGCAATAAGCCCTTTACAGATAACTAAGTCTACAGAGGGTTATGGATTTGATTTAATCTCATATAAACCTTTACTTTCATTAAGGAGATGATCCCTCTTCATTTTGCCACCGCTCATTCCCACATTACATTTTTTATTCAGAACTAGAATCTTTGTGGCTACATAATGAACTGGATCAAGGAAGTGCCCTGGCTAAGTGCTAGCCTGGCAAGGCCTGTTTACCATCCAGAGCAGTTGCCCAGAGATTCAATGTGTCAGCATAAAAGCTGTAGCTGTGTGCCCCTTTCAACAGCAGCACTGGCTTCACTGCATTAATGATAAAACTGCAAGGCCCAAAGAATTTCAGTCTTTTCCACATAAAAAAAAAAAGTCACAAATACACACACACACCCATAATATATGCCATGTTCTAGAAAAGATTAGATCAAATGCACACAGTACCAAATTACAGAACATGTTTCTAAAAGTAGTTGAAGTAGTTTGCCTTTTTAAAGCTGAAATGTATTTTTAAGCTTATCTGGTCTTTACTTTTGTAAGATATTCATGCACCCACATTTATTGTTAGTGCACAGAGTACAAAATAAAACAGTAACAATAATCACACCAAGCGCCATCAAAAGCCTCACAAGAGCTGGTGCTTTTAGTCACTGCTGTATTTTCTAGCGCCATGCTGCAATGCTACCTCTTAGAACATTTCTAAAAGTGGAAGTCTAGCGTTCCTGAGTATCCAAAGGAAGAGGGAAAAGAAAATAATTACATAAATACTAAAATTTAGAAAGCATACAAACAAATAGAATCCCTTGCCAAGTTTTCACCATTGGTGGCCAAAAACCTGTAGCAATTGGTTACAAAACTGCATATCCTTTTTGCTGTGATTTTATATTGTTTTTAGCTATGGAAACTTCTGACGCTATGTGGCAGGCAGAAGTCAGAGTCACAAGACAATGCAGCTGAGAAACTTGGCACATAGGTCTCATATGTCAGCACAACATTAAGGGTCTTTTTCAAAATGCTCCAAGTCCCTTCGAACAGTTCTACCACAAGGACAAGCCACGTAAGGTAACAAGTAACATTACTCAGCTCTCCAAGAGYTTATTTTTCTGTTTTATCAATGGGTCCTCCCAACAGAGACCTTAAAGTAATAACTTTCAATTAAGTCATAGTTGTCTTCTTTAATGCAAAAGCATTGTAAATACATAGCTGTAAATCACACTATAGTCACTTAAACAAAAAGAAATAGRATCTTCAAAGAGGTTAGTTAACTATTTATTAAATGTAAGTCAATAACTAAACATACATTTAGCAATAAATGTTTATCAGCTCCACACACTACTAAAGCTCAGAAAACAAGGAAAAGTGTTCAGAAGTGTTATTCTCCAATGGTCCATTTAAGTTCRACTTCTCACGTCTTTCGCATAAATGCAACATAAATTTTTTATAATGCTTCCATGATGTTCCATCAAACAAATTGAAACTCAACTTTATATAGGTCATATCTCTTTCTTAAGTGAAATTGTCTTTGGGAGACGTTTTCCATCTTATGACGGCCAAAACACCAACAGCAATTGCTTCACATTTAACTGAATCATCAGTTAGCTTTTTCTTCCAACACAGCTTCACTGCAATTATTTGTATTTTCAACTAGCTAGAAGCACCACACAAAGCAATCTTCTTGCAAAGAGAAGGAAAAAAAATGTGAGTACAAGTTATAAGAAGCCAGTATGAAACAAAGGTGACTATAGTACTTACAGCTGTATTTCCTATACTACAAAATTATAAGCTTTTCAATTCCAAAATGATTACCAAGAGGATTTAAAGTTCTCAGCCTTCATTTACCAAGATCACCAGTTGAAGGCCCCTGTTTCTGCATAAAACTTGTATACTGTGCTACCTTCAAAATACAGCGAATTTTCTAATGCTGAGTAATAGTAAGTATTTATGATGATGGCTTAGTACCTGCATTCATTATAGTGGAACTCTCCTGATTTTAATTAATTAACACCACAGTTTGCTTTTTTATTGTGCCTACTACTTGCAGTTAAGTAACATTTTCTTGAGAATTCTTCAKAGAAAGACTTGGGCAGTACTTAAATTCTTGAGCTTCAAACGACTGAAAGAACTCCTTGCTCCTCTTGAATAATAACTCCTATTCAAATGCCTCACATTTTTAGAAATGTATTTGTTTCCTCCAAATACTGTTTAATATCAGGAAGCTGCTGAAAGGACMTATATGAAGCTCTCGCACAAAGAATTTTATCTATTTGCAACAACAGACAGCAGAAAACAAGCCTTTTATTTCAGTGATTTAAGTTAAGACAGTATTCATTGAAAGAAAAATTTGTTTTGTACCTATGTCTGGATTGCTTTCAAGTGCTATAACCTCAGTCAAATTTTCAGGCATCTCAATAATTTCTAACATCATTGTTGAAGTTTCTCGGAAATGGGACCCTGAGTTTGGGCAAAAGGAATGTATTCCTCAGCAGTCTTCCAGGTATTCCAGAGAGTATTTAAAATACATCTTGGACATTACCACAACCAGAACCAAGTTCACACCAAATGGAGAGCAGATACAGGAGTAATTTAAGAACCACAAACACTTAACCATAAAAGTTTTATATTTTACTTTAGCTAAGCCCTGCTGCCTAGGCTATGAACAGAAATGCAGCACTGCAATTACTTTATTTTGGGGATCAAACTGCTACAACTACATGTCAATGTTCCCATCCATGCAAGCCTAGCATACAGAATCCAAACCAACTCTCTTATTTTTGTACCAATCTCTAATGCATAGTTTCGACCTACCCCAAAAAAGCAGGTGGATTAAAAAGCAAAATAAAGAGAAAAACAAACAAACAACAAAACTCACTAAGAGGACCTTTAATTTTAGAGGCTAGAGGCTTCTTTTTAAGAGATTTATATTTACTACAAACCTTTCATTTCTAGTAAGTCATGGCACATAGATCAAATCTCTCTCTGAAGTGATGATTAAAAAACTGATATTTAGAAGTCTAGAAAATGACCCACTCTAAACCTAAAAATACTCTAKCGATAAATTGGATTTGGAAAGCCAGCATGAATCTAGAGGTAAATTGAACAGGGATACACATTTTTGGCAAGCTGACAAAGTAAAGGAAACATAAGCTGTATAAAATAGCAAAAAGTAGCAAGAAGAGGAAAAGAAGGTTTGTTACAAAAGACAAATCTGATAATTCACATACATTAAGAAGCCGTTCTTGGTAACTTGTGCGTATGCAATCTCTTCTAAYTAAAAATATCCACATTTCATACCTAAGGAGAACAACAGCCACTTTAGAGTTAAATAAATAAATAAACAAATCTCCCCACACCTGAAAAAGCTTTACTGCTACATATAGTTTTATAGTTTTCTTATAATTTGTACTCTGCTTTCTCAGAGAAAAAGATGGCTTCAAGGTTTGTTTTTAACATCTTTCTTGTAACCTTTTCCTTCACAATCCTCCTGAACAGTCAGAACTAAAATATTCCTGACYCTAAATCCAAAGTCTTAATCCTAAATCATAAATAATAACATTTAAACTACAACGTAATTTTTCAGTCCATTTTCAGTGTAGTCAGGGTCCAAATTACCTAAATAAATGAAAATACTGATGAGCCTATGGTCAGTGACTTGACATTTTACAGGTTTTTCTACAAGTAATTAATGAATAATTCATTTTCTTTTTAATGCTGCTCATGACCACAGCTACAATGGAAATTATCATGTGGCAGTGTGCATGCAGAAATAACTGAAGCACTTATAAAAGATAGGACATTATCCCTATAACAGAGAATAGTTTTTGAACTAGACTGCATGGAAAGTAAACATCTTACTATGGACTCCACAAAGACATTAACATCTTTTGTATGTTGTGGCTGGAACATCTGCTCTGTAATAAGGCAGCAGAGCTATAATTTTTCCACAGCGTACATGCTAAACAAAATYCAGGAATACCAAACAAATGTTTTGCTTTAGAAACTAATTACCTTGGCTATTGGCAGTAACCAAATTGAAAGAAAAAACAACACACTTTTTTAGTACTTATTTATTCCTAAAATTAACTGGCCTAATCACTAGAAAAGACACTCGATCTCATAAATCAATTCAAAACTCAAAGATTCCACTAGATGGATACAAGACTGTGTCAGGAAGTCATCTGCAATACTTGAAATGCAGCCAGCAAGTTTATTAAGGGAAAAAAAAAAAAAAAAAACACCAAGCATTATTGTATTTTTGAACACTGGAAAAAAAAATTTGAACATTGGAAAAAAAAGGGAAAACTTACACAGTCTGTTAAACAGACTTTACGCCAGCCAACCCACTCCCCAGTACAATGCAGCTAAGCCTTTATACACGTAACTTCTCCATTGTTTGCAATGCACTAGCCATACAAGGGAAAGAAGAGGAAAGGTTTGTTTACCCTTCTAAAAACGCAGAAACACCCAATGCTTTGGTAGATGAGGGAGATAAATTTGGTCCTAGCTCTTTATTCAACACACTATTTTTATATCTTGTGCTGAGAATAAGTTACATCACTGATAAAGGTAAGGTTGGAAGATCAATGAGTCTTACTGCTAGACATAAAACCTTTATCCATGCAGTATTATATCTTACCAGAGTAGTCAATTAATGTTTTATGTGAGTCACTTTGAAAACATTCCTGACATAAACTAAAAGTTGTATTTAACATATATGTTATAGAGTTGAAATGTATGATCAGCAAAACAGCATACTAAAGTGTACTAAAGTGGTATCAGCTGTACTTCATSACTGAAAATGGGGGGAGAGAAGGGAAGATTTGCAAATGTCTTTGAAGACCTCTTAGAAAAAGTTAAATCACTGTAATAGAAAGCAATATATATATATATACACACACACACACACACACATACAAGGTTGAACACTAAGAATTTTCTATGGCAATAGATAAAAATCAAAATTAAATACAAAGGCCAAAAGATGGATGCCACTATTGCATGTAATATTTGTACTACTTTTGTAATTAATATTAAAAAGATTCCTAGTTTAAAATACACAAGAAGTAATGTACTAATTTAATGCAAGGTTCTGTCTTAAAGCAGAACCGTGTTTTAGTCATATTATTCTCATGGTTTTAAAGCTCTTCATAATGTTATTACTTTTATTATTTGCAAAATCCACTTTTGTCATTATTAACTCATGCACTTGTCTTTCCACTTTTTCAGACTGTTGCAGAATGAGGCAATAATGCATTAGCATAAGTGGTTGCACCAAGCCCAACAAAACTTTCAAATGCTAAGTTTTGCAGTAGTGATTTGAACAGTTATTTATGAACTACAATTGATTGAAAATATGATTTAATGGACTTAACAGGCCCTTAGACTAAAAGATTAATAGATTCTATGAKTCAGAATGCCCCTCAAATCCCAGAGGGATAAAGCAGTGCAGGGAAGTAAAACTTTCCAGTCTCTACCTTTTCTACCAAATAGCTTATGTTTTTATACTTTACAGTAATTTCAAATTGTTCAACGGTATAAAAGTTTCAGTGTCTACAGATACATAAAGCCAAAAACAAATTCAGAAGTGACCTACAAACACTAGAAAAAAAGCAGTTGGAAATAATGAAGGAATGTTTGGTACAACTACTAAATGAAAAAGTTCCATTGMCAAAAATAGAAAATAGTGATGGAAAAGATGTGAAAAGGGAAGAATGATGATCACCAAACAATTCCGCTATTTTTATTTATTCTATAGTAAGCCATTTTCACCTTGTTTCATTAGTGTTATACCCAAACTGCTGACATGACAAAAGATGGCAATTATTTTCAGGAACTGGAAAGAGAATAGCCCAAAATCATTAAGGGGGGGAAAAAAAAAAAAAAAAAACCCAATTCTCAGAGCAAAAGCAGTATTTTATAGACCACACTTACAGCCTCAGTTGCAAACTTCAAATGTTAGCCAAGCTCACTATTATGTAACGAGTGAAACATCTGCAGCCCTGGAAACATTCTTTCTGAGAGAACTCTTTCTGTAATTGGAAACTACTGGAGAAAAGCCAAATAGAGTAGCCTGAAACAAAAATAAAACAGTAAAGAAAAAGTCAAGAGATAAGAGTCCGGTGCTTAAATGCCCTCTGAGAGCCCAAATCTCTGAAATGATTTTTGGGGTATTTTTTTTAGTAGGAAGAGTTGGATTTTTTTTTTTTTTTTTTTTTTTTTAATTTCGAGGGAGTAAAGATAAGGAAGAAGAAAAAAATATTTCCAAGTTACTGAAGTAAACTCTACACATTCAAGAGTAAGAGTTTTCTTGCTTGCTGTCCTCTTGACTAAGCACTGATTTGATTAATTATTAACATTGAAATTATACTGCTAGAATCTATAATAATAGATTTACCAGATCTTAGAATCAATGCTTTACTTTGTTCTCTGTCTGCAACACAGTCATATGCTTCTTGAAATATTAATATTAAAAATAAGAGAAATAAAAAGTCTTCACAGAAGCCAAAAGTATGTGTATGTGAGAAATAATGTGTAATGTGATTGACAAACTTCCCTATGACTGAAACTCTCACTCCACAATATGGATAAAAATGTTGCTGTATAAAAATGTCGAGTCTATACTCACAGAGGTTGTTATTTTAGTATTCTACARGAGTATTTAAAGAAACTTATGCTTACATCCCTTGAAAGCCCTGGGGAATCAGTCCTTTTACTCACTTATCACACTTGTCTTCCAGAACATGCATTCAATGAACACAGTATCCACCAAAGGCTATACTCCAGTCTCCTGAATGTTTGTCAAATGTGAATTCATAGGAGTATCAACATAAGAGTGTGTTGTATAAAAATCTGAAGAAAAGAGAACCATCATGGAACGAAGACTATATTAGATGATAGTTACCAAATACTTGTCTCTGTAAGTGCTATCTTCCTCAAGCTACAAAGCCAAAAATTGTCAAAGCCTGACAAGCCTGAAAWTTGCTGCATCAAGTGGTATTATCATTTACCAGATAGGAAGAAGCTATGAAGTTTGACATTGCTCATATTTTTGCCTATTCTCATAATTGTAKCATGTACCCTTTCCCCAAAAATAAATCCATGCTGTACTAATTTGGTGTGGTTCTAGGACAAAATATTTAAAGGAAACTTGACTTTCTGGGATCAAACGCACATATTTAAAACAGCAGAAGCAGTAAGAAGTTTCATTAAAAATACATATTGACCAAGGTAGAAAAGCTAATCTTTTCAAAAGTTTCAAGCAATATTAATAATAAAGATAACACATCTGTGTAAAAATGTGGAGAAACTACTAGAGAACCCAATACTTGTGTATGATAGAATTCTGAAAATAACGGTGAGCATCAAGTCAAATTTTCTATTATACAAAGAGGAAGCAGAGTGGACTGAATTTATTTTTAACATTGTTATGCTCTTCATATTGTTATTACATTTATTATTTGTAAAATCAATTTTTGTCATAATTAATTCATGCACTCCTCTTTCCATTTTAAATATTATTCATAGTTCTTACTATCAATAAATACTTAATACAACTATTAATACTGACTTAATCAGTCTTAGACATTGATATTGAAAGCCACATTTCAGGTCTGAGTGGTATTTTACTGGTACTATAAACACCTTAATGTTATAAAAGAATTCTGTAAACCAAGCCAGCCAAGTAAGAGGCTTTTTTAAAAAAAGCAGAGATAATTAGACATTTGAAGCACAAATWTTCTCTTCTCAGACTGTGCATTATAGCTATGGAAAAAAAAAGTGATTTACAATAAGACTCCTTAATTTTTAGAAGAATCTGATCAGAAAGACTATTCAGCAGAGGTTTTTGAGATAYACCATAAACCTAAAATATTAGTGAAAAAAAAAGAAGGCCACAAAAAAAGAAGAAAGAAAAACTTTATATGACAGGATTTGTGCTCTTTAATTTAAACTGAACTGTTGCACTACTACTCATTCTATGTGTGGTGAGTGACTCATCATAACAGCAGAGAACTTAGTTTTCACACTGAATTATCTTACACGGAAGTGGTGCACAAGAAATGTCAGGAGCAGAATGACAATATCAGTTTGAAGTTACATTGCCTTTTAAAGAATGCATGAGTTGTACTGTGTGTTTTTCCTATTTGGTCTATTATTCCTAAAAGAACTATACCACCACAGCCAGCATATACACATATAGAGAAAAATCTCTACTCTTCAGAGAGGTACATACAGTCTAATAATGGCTCCAGAATACAACTGCAAAGACATTGTTAAAAATAGAATAGACTCAGCAGAAACAACTTATATACATATGGAATGCCTTCTTCTTCCTAGCTATTAACATCCTTAACTACTTATTGCAAATATTTCCCCAAAAAGATAAAAGCTGATGATTTACCAATTACTACTCTCCATTAAAGAAGCTAAAAGCCATACTTCACACAACATACAAATGAAGTKGAAGGATATCTTACTCACAAGATTTCTACCTATGCTAGGTTTCTTATCTTACAGGGTGTCTGGTTTCTTTCCCAAAGCAGGGAGAGCGAGGGGAAAACAAACAAATAAAAAAAGGCTGGAGACATGCTACCTGACATCAGGAAAGGAGGGATAGCAATACAGGGATGCTCAACAGACAAAATAATTAAATAAATAAATACATAAATAGGAGTCTTTCATCAGTCACACAATGTCTCATCATGAAAGACTTGCAGAAAGGAAAATGAACACTAAAGAACACACCAGTGGCTTAACTTCAGTTTAAGCATTACTGATTAAAGGTTGTAATTAATTAGAAAGGAAAAAGCCATCACTGAAATGTTTAGGTCCTGAGAGATGTGAGAACATAAGGCTTACTTGCCTCTCATGAAGAATAGTTTTATTTTGTAGCAGAACTGCCACGAAAGTAGATATATTCACTGCCACAAAACATTTTCATCTTAAAGGGAAGAAAGCTACTGCTATTTTGGAGGCTTGCAATTGTAAACTCAGTTTTTGTAGACAGAGCTGAAGAGCTTAATTTGCAAGTCAATTCCTGATTTAAACTATTTTTAACATCTTTTAGACAGGAAAAAAAAAAGACAGGCTTTTGGTTTATGCATGGAAAGTATCAAGTCTCTTTAGTGCATTTTGAGAGTAAAGAAAGAAACTAGAGTTTCAAAAAATGTGAGCATAAAAGCAGAGTAAGGCAAGACTGGCTAGCTGTATTAGTTAAAATGGAAGCTATGACATGCTTCCATTTTAATGATGTGCAGAAAATTTTTAGACAAGAAATTATAGGTACATTTTCACTATTCTCTTGATCAGTAGCCTTGGATTTGCTGCTTTTAAATAAAAAAGTGAAAACAAGAACTCACATGTATAAACAGAGAACATTACAATAAAAGAGTTTCCAGAATAGCCAAGGTTAAGTTTCAATACTGAAGGCCAAGGCAGTAAACATAAAAACCACCTTTACATCCTAACAGAAACTGTAAATAGCAAGACACAGAATACAGCAAGATGCTAACCAAGCCACGTCTTTCTGCTTTTTTGCAATTTGGAATGCATTAGTCACATGGATAACTACAGAGGTAACAGTCACATTCTGACAGAATCTTGAACCATTCTGAACCAACTCATTCAGCTTTTAAAAGCTATTTGTACGGAGGTCAAAGTTGTGAACTTTTATCTCAACAAACCTGCAGAAACAAATCAATGTCACTATCATCCTTTCAGTGCATAGTCAACAAAATTATTTTATTTTTCCATCTTTCAGGAAAGAAACATCAACATATTCCTGCATAACCAAAGGCAACACTATGTTCAATATCAGGCTTGGAAAGAAGGATGACTTTTGCAGCAAGTTAGAAGCTGCAAAGTAGATCAAAGCTCAAGGTCTTCAATTWACAGCCTCAAAGAAGCACTATCTGAGGAAATCAAGTCTCCTGCTKCACAGTACAGCTCAGAAAGCAAATGGATTCTCAATTTACAAATTTGAGCAAGTACTAATCTGGCAAAAAACACCTGGCCAGCCACAGGCAAAGCAATTTAATAACATGATTATGATCCCCACAAAGTATTTCAGTGGTCCCCCACCTCAAAATTTTCAGCATCTTAAATACTATCCAGCATTTATCCGAAAATGAACAGTATTCCAGGAAATGGTATTCTGGAGATAGATAATCTCATATTCTGAAGATAGATAATCTCTTCTTTGGGATGACAAGAGGCAGAAATAAAAAAAAATCCCCAAAGATACATTTCTACCAAAATATACCCTAAGCAAAAAGATGCTAAAATTAGAAGGTTCACTACCCCTTTTTTGCAGGGAGCGTTCACTCAGAAAACTAAGTCAAAAAAAGAGATACTACTGCAAGACCAATGAAAGGATCACAAAAATACCCAAACAAAACTCAAATACCCAAACAAAACTCAAATACCACACAAAGCATGGTAAAACAAAAAAAAAAATAATGGCATCTCTTCTTTTTTTATTTTACTATTGAGAGCACCCAACAACTGCCAATTTAATAGTGTATTTTTCCATAGATATTTAAGAAATTACTACCTTATTTTCCCAAACAAATCAATTCTTTTGATATTTTAAACTGTATGTGTACTTTAAACTGTACATGTACTTAAAATTAAGTGTGCATGCATGCTATTAATCTTTTTAATACAAAAATCTGAATTCGTGTAGGATACCTAATAGTCACACATTTCTTCATCACACTGCCCAAGATAAAGGCATGAATAGCATTTCAGATTCATGAGATGAGCAGCCAGCATAAAAAAAAAAACCCTTCAAAACTTACAATCATACTTCATTATACCATGTATTTGAAAAAATACGCTAGTCTCATTAATTACTAAAGGTTATTTATCATGACTCTGCACCACAGAACCAAACAACAAAAAAAATGTTTCAAGAGCATTTTCCACATAGGTATGAAATAATCCTCCCCTCTAGGAAATGGAGAATTTACTCCCTCAACTTTTAACATGCTACCTGATAAAACTGATTCAAAAACATTCACAAATCTTATGTTTAACAGAACACAAGAAAATACCCAATTACAGGTAAATTATTGCCTTTTTACTAATATGTGCAACTGAAGGCTCAAGTTTGATCAAAAATGTCACTGTAAGCCAAGAAAATGCAACAAATACAAGAAAAAAATCCCCTAGAAACCACACAAACCACAGAAAAAAAAAAGTCAGGGGATCAAGCATGCTGTTTGTTTACAAACTAAGCCCTCGTGCAGATCTGGAACTGTAGCCTCTGGTGTTAAATCTGAAATCAGTCCACTACTAGTTATTTCCCCAAAATGGTCCATGTTTGGAATACACTTCATTAATCCTTCCTGGCAGCAGCAGCAGAGACTGCTGCAGATAACAAGAACATCTTCACAGAAGGTCTTCATAAAAGAATTAGTACTTTAGCTACCTTCGATATAATCTTACCTTGTTTTTTTGGATGCTTTAGGGGGATGTAGCATCACCAGCGCATGGGATGTTCAGGAAGATGCCCATGTGCGGTACGAAGAGCACGGCTGGCCAGTTTGCATCACATGCAGGATTCCTGATGGGAAGGCACCAGCGCTTCACCCGGCCAGGCCGTTCCCAGCCTTTCTCCACTGGGGACTATCTCTATCAGACACCCCTGGATGATGGAACAGGCTGATTGGAACTCATGGGAAGAGCAACATACATCATATATATATACATATATATATATATTTACCTAGCAATATACATATACATATATATTTAATCTTCAGAACTAATCTGAAGGCAATACAAGGTCCGAMGGACACAACCAGCTTCCCAAGCACGGCATGCCCGTGAGCAGCAGCGCCCGCAGCGCGGCAGGGGGTGGAAGGGGCACGAGGGCTGCGCCTCGCCTCCCTCCCAGCAGGAGTTAAGAGCACTGACGTAGCCAGCGCGGGGCGGGGCTGGCACGTGAAAAGGGAGGAAAGGGAGAGGGGAGGGGGGAAAAAAAAAAAAAAAAAAAAAGGAGACTGGGAGGCGGGAGGCGCCCAGCGACTCACCTGCGGCGCCGCCACCTGCCCGAGCGGCGAGGCGGGACGGCGGCGACGCAGGCGGGGGACGGGACGGGACGCTGAAACGGGCGTAATAAAATTTTAAGTTTAAAAATAATAAATAAATAAATTAATTAAGTTTTAAAATAATAAATAAATAAAGCGGCGCCTCCGCGCCCCTCGCCCTGCGGCCAGCCGCGCCACAGGGAAA
>NW_020454139.1:2007462-2008624 GCF_003342845.1 Nothoprocta perdicaria | reverse complement strand
GGGCGGGGCAGGTGGGTGCCCGCGGCGGGAGCGGGGCCGCGACCCGCAGCCTCCCTGTGCGGGACGCGCCCGTCCGCAGCAGCGCTCCGCCAGCGGCTGCCGTGAAACGGTGCGGACGGCTTCTGTGAAGCCCTAACGTTGTTGTGCAGCGCGCTGCAGGATGAGTCGTTACCTGAGTTGCTAAGCGGTGGATGTCTCCACAGGTTGCGGACACCCGAGGCGGGAGCTTTACAAGCCTGGGGTTGTTTATGTGCAGTCTGGTCAAGCAAACTTGGTGCTCATCCATTAAGACCCTAAGGCTTCATGCTGTTACCTGCCATCRCACACTAAACATCTGCCCCCGTCTGCCGTGTTGCTTGAACGCTGGGGCAGAATGCTGTAATTACATGCTGAATAAATACAATTAATGCACTTATGTAATTTTAACAGGTTTCGGCACTTATATTTCTAGTATTTCTGCTGTATTTCGAACACTTTGACAGAAAAAGTATTAGAGGTCAAAAATATTCATCTGATCTCACTTTAAAGCTGCTATGTCTTTTCAGCTAAGGGCTAAGTCTTATTTTGTTATCATCATTTTGCAGCATGGTGGTGCCAGAATTAGTGTGCAATCTATTGAACACTAAAGTCTTATTGAAAGATGAGAGTGATACTATAGTGATACAGATAGAGTGATACTGTATGTCTTCCGAGTCTTGTTCATGCAATCTTCAAGAGATTTCTCTCAGTTAGAATAAGCAAGGATTAGTTTCACACCAGCAGTACTAATATGTCCAAAAGTAGAGATTTGGAGACTTCACGTGGGATTGTAAGGGGCAGCCCTCAGCATGGAAAGTCCTCCTCTTCTCTCTTAGCCACATGCTTCCATCCCTTCACACCAGCTCTGGCAGCTGCCAGACTTTCTGTTAAACCAGTTCAACTCACCAGCCCATCAGAAACTCAAGAGTATTCAGTGGGTTAGTTTTCCTCAGTATTAGTGAGTAGAATATGCTCACAAACAAAACCCACTCAACACCAGAACAAGCACCAGGTAAAGTCAGCCAGCTCTAGAAAGGAAGAATCTCGATCCATCCGTAGTCTTTATCCTTTCAAGAACAGCTAATCTAACAGCAATTAAATTTTCTTTAAAAAAAAAAAAAAAAAAAAAAAAAAAAAAAAAAGA
>NW_020454139.1:1983748-2007432 GCF_003342845.1 Nothoprocta perdicaria | reverse complement strand
AGTACTCCAGTTACATGTACCTGTCAGTCAGCTGCTGGTGTATGCTGAAAGCCTATTGCCGGCCTTCCCATATTGCGGGAATATGACATTACAGCAAATCATTCTATTTCATTTTGTTCTGCTCAGTCTCTGTTCAATAAAGGGTTCAGGCAATTTTGAAGAWTTGTCATGATACCCATTTGTTTTCAATGGAAGCCCCTGTATTTTAGCTTCCTTGGAGCAAATGATGTATTTATTATCACAGTTAGTAACTCTGTTAGTATCAGTTTCTGATCAAGATTAATGCAGACAGAGTCTGTGATAAACTTGACTTCAGTCCTTTGGAAATAAAAATACCTCATCCCTACGGAATCCTGACTAGAGCACATGGCAATTTCTATTTCTCAGGCCCCATGGGAAGACTTCATTCCTCACTCCTGCAATCGCCTCCACCGCCTTAGGAATTGTGAATATGATGCCAGAGACCATTTGATCTTACCTGCCATTTAGATTTGGCAAATATAAGAGTGGTTTTGTCCAGAAGGTGGATAAATAAAACAAGAGGAGTTATGATTGTCTGCAGTGCCAAGCAGTTCTGCTCATCTGTTCAAAACCTGCTTGATGCAGCGCTGTCACTGTGGAAGTTCCCGATCATTGTGAGCTCTGTAGGACAAAGTGCTGAGTCCCAGTGTTTCATCTTACTGTACAACTGGTTATGATTTTGCAGCATTCCACTCAGAATGCATGACAGAGGGTGCACTGGAATGTACATTGCACATASATTCTGGCTTTAATCATTTAACCAGTGGCATGCAGAGACATGATGAACATGCATAGCTTCAGCTTGAAATGTGTAGTATATCTGCTTCACTGAGATTAAAAATGTTACTGTAATTGACATCTTTGTATCAGCAAAACCAACATTTTCTTTGAAAGTGTCAGAATTTCTATCCAGTCATCTAAGTTTCCTCCAACTGTCACTACGTAACAACATCAAAACCCTAGTTAAAGAGATTTTTCTTACTGGAAAGGTCTTTCATATCATATGCACTGTGATTATTAACATGCTATCCCAAGCTCAAAAATATTTTGAAATCACTGATTTAAAAAGTTATCTTGATATTCTTTGCAAAAAGGGGCTGGGGTTTTTTTAATATGTTTATCTTCCCAAGGCTTTCTGTCTGGATATATAATGTTCCTTTTCCCACTAAAAGCTCAGGATTACAGAGCTCTTAATCATAGATTTTTAGCTATGATTCCCATAAGCACTGTTTCTTACATGAATCCTTAGGAGCTGAAAAAGAGAGGTTACTGTTTCAACTTAAAGAGATTGACCTAGGGGTTTTGAAAATAAAACAGATTCTTCCAGCATCTATTTCTGCTAGGAATCTCCATTGTATTATTCTCTCTGCTATCTCGTGCTTTCTTTTTGTTGTGTTTTGTGGTTTTTTTTTCATGATGATGGATTAACTGTTGCACAGCTGTCACTTCCTTCTGGACTAAATGTTTCTTGTACCCTGTGCAGAAGTGAACTGTTGAACCTGAGCAGGTGGAAACACAAAAAAGGACTGTGGTTTTCGAAACACACTCTGATTTCTGAGTTCTGTAATATAAGATTGCTCAGATTGCCAACTGATAATTAATCGCTCAGATTAATTACTAAATTGGGTTAACTCCTGATTTTGTATGTTGTATGTATTTGTATGTTTTTATAGGCTAGTTTATATTGAGTTGCTATGCTGATTACCTATCTAACCTGTCATATGACCTCTAAATACTATGTGTTAATAGTGTATGTCCATATTTAGTACTATATCCTTATTTTGAAACAGGTAATGACACTCAAGAAACCTGTTTTCTTAGACCTAATTCAATGATCTAAACACTGAATTTTAATATCCTTAAATCATCACTGTTTTTTTYCAGAATATTCATCAAGTATAACTGTACTTACTCCATTTGATTCTGTGATTTGGACTCCTACAATACAAAGAATTGAACCATTAAATTGAACGATGGAAAATAAAAAGTCTGTGAACTTGATTTCAATGTAGTCATATATATTAGCATGTAATGGATACATAAAGTAATTCATAATAAACAGAAGATGCTGATGCCCTGTGGCTGAAATGGTTATCAATCCTTGGAAATTACTGTTTTGTCAAAAAGACTAATGTTTCTGTATACTGAAAAGGCAATGTTAGAAAAAAATAGGTCTGTAATTGGTTTATAAACAGATAAATGTATTGAAATTACATTTTACTATGTTTGAGACTGAAATAATATTCTTAATTTATCAGAAGACCAGGAAGGACTTCATTAGAATAAATAAGTACCTTCATAAACAGGGMTTTTAATTTGAAAAAATGTGACAAGAAGTAGTGGCTGAAGTGTAATTCAACTGAGAAATAAGGCATAGTTTCTTACTGTAAAATAAGAACCAGTAAAACTTACTGAAATACAGTAATGCTTCATTTCTGATTGCTTCTCTGGAAGGAGGTTGTTTACTTCTGTAGTCTGAAGAAGGTTAGATGAGCTAATAATTTCTTTTGGCTTCAGCATCTATGAGTAATCTTGACATTTGTCTCTCTTTTTTTTTTTTAATAGAGCTGACTCAACTAACTTTTTATTGGTCCAGTGAGGACTGATTGGAAATGCATAACCCACATAACCCAAAGGAAAATTCATTTAATATTTTTTCTATCCTTAACAAAAAGATAAAATGTAGATGTGGAAAGTTTTGTAAATATTAATAGCAAGTTCTGTATTAAGTCRCTCAGATAATATTGGAAACAGGTACATTTCTAGAAAACTGAACTAAGTGAAGGAAATAGGGCTAAGTAAACAAACTATATCGTTTTATTGCTGTTTTCATTTAAGAATTAAAGGAGCAGCAGCTCTTGCATTAGGGAAGTGCAGAATGGAGGCACATGGGAGCACGGAATAGCCCACGGGCCAGAGCTCTTGTGAGGCTGTTCTAGTATGAACTGAGACCTCTGAAAGTTGCTCTGTGTCCATTACTCTTCAGCGGGACTTTTATTCTGCCTGAGAGTTAACAGGTTTTTACTGCTTGGCAGCCGCCCTCCCACAGCTTTTCTGTCTCCTGTTCTACTTCTCCTCTTGTTGACTCTTCCTTGCTACATCCCCCCACTGATCTATCTCTCTATCAAGTCATGTGGCCTCAACCTTTCTACTCTGCAAGGTTGTATGTGAGGGTAAAGCTTCTTATTAAGCAGTTTTCATGATGGGATTTTCATCTATGTACTAATGAAGACTATGTTTTAAAAAGGCTATGTTTAAAATGGCTAAAGAGACGTGTATTAAAGTRGTATGAAAGCAGTTCATTCATGTGATTCCACAATCACTGTAACAGTTTAAAAGGGGCCTCCATCACATCTAAATCCCCAGTTCCTTGTTTTGTTATTACTTCCTTTATGTTGGTTTATGTCTAGGCAACTAACAATAGGAAAAAAAAAAAGAAAAAGAAAGAAGCAGGTTTAGTTTGGAGTTGCACAAATGCTTTCTCTAGCAATAGAAAGGCATTGTGGAGAGCAGCAGCATGCCTTTCACAAGCTGGACAGCCAGCTTGAAAAGTCCTTCAGAAACCACTTCTTGTGCTGTTTAGTTGCATACTCTTAGCAGGTATAGTTACTGTGGAAGGAGATACGTATTGTTGGAGGTATTGGGCAGACGACAGAGTTGTCTCATCTGGACTGTTCTTCGCTCCAGACAGGTCAACTGTTGTCTTTTCAGTCCTGGAAGTGCATGCCTGGGATCCTTTGCTCAAGGGAAAAAATAATCAGTCAATGAGAATAGTGGAGTTTTGTCTTTTGTTCCAAAACCTATGTAAATACATCAGATGGGTGTGTATGCATTTTTTTTTTCCTTTTTTTTTTCCCCCCTTCTCCTTTCACAGTACCTCTAGCATTTACTATGATGCTTTACAGGGAGGAGGGCAGGAGGTCAGATKTGAGAAGAATTGGTTGTACACAGAGGCTGCATTGTGTGCATAAGTGGATTTGATCCTTTTGGAGATTCCTAGAGTGCAGAAGTTATTCTCCTCAGGGCTTCACTGGTAAACAGTTAAATAGATGGATGTTGCCCATTCCTTTTGTTTTCTCAGCTAATGGTGTTTTCATATGAGCACAAAAGACTTGCAGTCTTCCCAGAGGCCTCTCTCAGCTTTTGTATCTTTCCTACAAGAAAAACCTGGGGGGAATGACCTTGTAACATATTTCTGGCATCAGATGAGTGAGGAATGAGATAAGATATCTCCCTTCCCAAGGTTTCTGTCTCTGGCTGAGGAGTGATTCAGCCTTTCATCTTTTCGAAGTAAATAAATAGAGTTCTCTGCAGTTTACCATGGGCGGTGTTATGGTCATGACCTTAAAAGTTTGTGTTCTTTTTGCTCCACGTATTTCTTTTTCCTCTTTCCAGAAGAGTAGCTCTTTGTACGTGACRCTTTTTTTTCTGCTAAGCCTTTGCTAAAATTTTTCACCTCTTCCCCAGTTATGTTGGGTATTTCATGGCTAAGAGCCTACATGTATGACTGTTTCAGAGCTGTTTGGCTATAAAATGTGTAGGTACACTTCATACGCATGCTTGGTGAGTTTGTATGTATCTTTTCAGAGAGCAAAATTTAKTAGGCACATCACAGCATAAAGCCCCTGGGCTTTAAAACTTACTTATATAATGCTCTTGGTGACTTTATGCTCATTATTATATTGTATAAGCATTACTTTCTCCAAAATACTGGAAGATATCATAAAAACACAGCAAAAGTGCAAAATATGGTTACAGTTATATGATACTGTTGACTAAATAGAAAATTTAGGACTCAAATAGGAAAAAAAAATCTGCTAAAATAGTGCCTTAGATTGCATTTAGCTGATATGTGAGAGGATCTGTGAAACAGTGAAAACCTCAGCTAAGACTCTGTTCCAATCTGAACTACTGCGAACACACACAAACACCAGACTTCCCATGAATTGTCCAAAAGCAAATGTTATTTTACAAGTGAAATGAGTAAGAGCAAGAAGAATGCATGTGGCACTAGCTGAAATACACTGATAGGAAGGAGTTCAGAAGTAATTTGTATTGCCTGCTAAGGTAATCATCCTGTCTCCTGCGTGGCCCAAGTCTTTTGAGTTCTCTCTTGCAAACAGAGCTGTTGGCTTAACATGCAAAAAAGGAAAATGCCTTTCTGTGAATAAGCTGTGAATTGCTCTCTCGGCTTGCTCATTATTGAAGAAGTAATCCATTTACCCTTTCTTCCTTCTTTCTTTTCATCCTACAGGGTTAAATAAACCATTGTAAATACATTAGGGTTGTTCTTTTGTATCTGAATTCCTAGTGTGACTACATCCATATGTCTTATAAAGGGAAAAAAGAAGCCTTCAGATAGTGATCTTCCACAAGCAAAGCATTACTCATAATTACCGATTGAATATTTTGTTTGTCATTACAAGGCCAAGATGTTAAATTTCTTTGTCAGATCTGTCCTGACTGAATATTRTATTAGGTACTTGTTATGTCTCCAGTGAGTAAGCTCAATATCTGCATGAAACTTCTGCCAGCTCTGTTCTGAACAACAGCCCAAGTTCCAGGTGATAATGTAGAAATTTTCTTTAGTTTTTGATACTTTGAGGTGCTTAAGGATTTCTTTTTCCCCACAAAGCAACTGACACAGCAGTGATTTCATGCATTAAGAAACAGGGTTTACTCTGAAAGAGCCTGCAGCTGCGTAGTGCTTAACTGTGTCCTATGAGACCACCCTCTTCCTGGCTCGGTATCTAAATAGCCACTACAGGCTTAGGGAACTAGGCTTAGCTGGAAGCATGGATCAATGTCCGTGTGCTCTCCAGCAGTCACTGGAGTTGTAAATGGTGCAGTATTAGTTATGTCTTCTTTTTCATGTGTGCTTTACGAAAGCTCCAGTTTCACATCAGCGCTGGAGAATTTTGGTAATTTCAAAAAGCAAGTCCATTTTTTGGTGTTTTGAACATATTTAAATTAAAATAATGTTTCATGTTTGGAAAGGATTTTTATAGATTCAGAATTGGTGTTTGGTGTTTTAAATTACAGACTTAGAATTTGGAGCATTTTGGTGTTTCAAATTATAAGTATACAATTGGACAAYATATGTGTGGTAATCTAAGTTACTTCCAAAACTATTCTGTACTGTAYCTTGAAGTCATAACTTAATTAATCATAGAGTGAAGAAAACACGTTTCCAAAATAATGTGTCTTTGTTTGAATAACTCTAGAAATGAAAGGGCTCAAATTTGTATAAAACCTTGTATCATTAAATATCCATTATGTGTATATAAATATGCAATAGTACTAATGATAACCTAATAATAGCTTATAATAAGTTAGCTGGCATAGCTATTATTTAGGAACAGCAACCTCTTAAATTTGAGCTAACTAATATTTTTAAAAATGTGATTCTTTTTATTTTTAYAGCTTACTAAAAATTATTTTATATTAGCACATATTAAAGTCTCTCCAATCCTGTTCATCTCCTGTTGGCCTCTTGTTTCTTCCTTTTTTTCTTTTTTTTTGAACTGTTTGTTTTTTAATAGAAAGTGCATATAGAATACCCCTAGTAAAAGAAAGTGATTTTTTTTGCAGTTAKACTGTGTACTTTAGTTCTATTTAATAGCAATGAATATGGAGTTATCTTATGGCATGTTGTGAATTTTTCTTTGCACTCACTTATTAGAGAGTAAGGTAAGAACAGTATTAATTTTGTGACATCCTTCTTTCTTCAGATTGCCAAGAGTTTTTCCATTTCCACATTCCRTCTGGAGGAGAATTGACCCTCTCTGAACCAAGCAAATAAGCAAGTCAATGTCATGGTGAAAGTTGTAATCAGGGCCTTCATATGTATTTGTGGTAAGCTCAAATTAACCCCTTCTTGTTGAATTATTTATTTATCCCAGGCTCTAGATACTTCTCAGTTCCTATCTCAAAAGATACGATAATTCTAAAAAGTGTTCTGTATATAGCTTTGCCAATTTTGAAGACCTATATGTCAAAACCTATAAGTAAAAAAAAAAAAAAAAAAAAAAAAAAAAAAAAAAAAAAAAAAAAAAAAAAAAAAAAAAAAGACACAATACAGCGGTTCAGATGCTGTATTTGTAAAAGCAACTTTTTTTGGGGGGGAAGAACAAAATAATTCAAAGCTTCTATATTAATTTATGATCCTTTGGGGGAATATATTTTAAAGTTCAGTATTTTTCAATATTATTGAGAATATATGGTTTATGTTTAGAATCCAGTATATGCCACCCTACGTTCCTCCTCTCTGCTATTCTTAAAATGTTCAATAAAATGATTTTTGTTACGTGTTCTGCAGTAAAATACAGAAATTGTGCATAATTACATAAAGAAAACTGAACAGTATATTTGGCGCCATGATCTATGCCCTTGGTGAGCAAAAAAAAAAAGCCCTGAATATTCTTATTTAACTTGTGCATAGTTCTTGAAGAGGCATGAGTGAAGGATTTATTTCCTAGAATGTTACACATAGAATATGTTATACAAATACTTACTATGACACAGAACAAAGCTTCACCCAGTAAAGCAGAACGTGATGACCAGATCCTCGTCAATGTAAGCTCATGTAATTCTCTCCACTGCTCTTGGTCTCTGCGCTCTAAGGATCTTGGAAGCACAAAGGCAGTAATATCCAGCACATCCTGTTCTTTGGAAAAAGTAAAGTTAAACATTGACATAGCTCCAAGAATAACAAATGTCTAATAACCGTTGTTCATATGAGGTAAGTTTACCTCTGTTTTTATTTTTTTTTCCATTATTATAGGACCTACTCTTATTATATTAAAATGTAATGAAAGTCTTGTTTTCATGCACACTATTAATTTGTGTACTGAACATTGCTTATACAGCAAATATGAGCCAGACCCGAAAATCTTTTCATTTTCGACCATCAGGTGGAGCTAAATATCCTGTAAATTGGAAAGTTGGTTTCATTTCCCTACCCCCGGCCCCATTCAAATTATCCTTCCTTCTCTTTGGTTTTGAGATGCTTTCAGTTTTGCTTGGTAGAATGGTGGTTTTATTTAGGTTGTTCTCTGGAACTGAGATTAGTTTCAGTACTACCTGAAAAGCTGAGAATGTGCAAAGAAAGTGCAATATGTACTTTGAATGTACAATGAAAAGTACAGTAGTAAAATCATGAGGCTGGAGGCTTCCGGAATTATGCTTGTTGTCAGGCTGTGTTTTATAGAATGTGAAATGTGTGTCACAGTGTTAGATGCTTAATTCTAATCCATAGATGACTCCTTCAGGCCATCAGAATTTCCCAGWAGAATGTAGCCCAGAGCCATCAGAAAATTCAAGCATGTTTTATAGTAATGATATCCCCCAGATCAGTGTATTTTACCTATATTTTTAAGTTAAATGAATATCTTTTTTGCTAGATTTCATCTCTTGTATTTTTCATATTTGAATTGTTCCACTAACATACAGTTGTGATAAATCTGCTTGTCACATGGACCCTAAAACTTCGATGTCATTATGATGTATTTTTTTTATTGCAAAAGCAGCTAAAATTGATGACACAAGAGAGGCCTTAACATCTCAGAATTTAAATGTATTTTGTTCTTTTGATGTTACTTGGCCTTTATATGGATAAGTATTTTGGAATACAGATTCAATTACAATAGCAGGCTATAATTTGATGTAGAAGTATCTTATTTTTTTTTTATTCACAGAATATATAGCTGTGCTCAAGCAGGGGAGGAAGGGAAAAAAACATGATTTATAGGATTTATTTTTCTGTGAAATGGAAGAAGGAAAGCCAGCAAGTATTACATATAGGATATAGCACTAGGGTACTTTTGCAGAAGAAGTTACTTCTTCTAAATCTCTGTAAATAGACTTGTGATTGTGAATTATACACAGGGAAAGCAACAGTTAACTGTGTATTTTGCTAATATTCTATGGCAACAATGTGAAAGGATTCCTGGCTGTTCTCTCCCTCAGTCTTTTATATTTTTTTTGTAGGAATTCTGCAATTCTTTACTAATTGCTAAAATTTTACTGATTTCTACTGGTACAAATTATTCATTGAGGAAATATTTCAAATGATGTGTAATCCTCTAAACTTTCCTTTCTGTATCTTACTACACATTCTGCTTTCTATAAGTGGTTTACACATGTTTAASTTACATCAAGATTTCTGATGGATAACAGATTAGTTTGTGGTATTTGAGAGACAGAAGTTGCAAACCATAATTTGCTGTGTTGTTGCCTAATACAGTTTTTGCTGAGGTGGTGGTGATGACGTCTGCTGGATGTCACTGTTTTGAGGCCTGACTCAGAGACTATTTTCTCTAGAAAAAATACTGAATAAATATCCCAATCTGTTGAAGACCCTTCACCTCTAGAAAGGGTCCTCCTACTTTCATGTAGTTCGCAGTATGMAAATATTACAAAACTGCTGAGGTCATTTTCACTTTTTTTTTTTCTCAGAAGATGCATTCTAACTGACATCTGCAGTAAGCTTTATTTTCGTATCAGTGGGAATTTTAATGAATTTAAAAAACCGTATTTCTTTGTAACTTCCAGAGGTGCTGAAGGAGGAGGGAACAAAACACTACAGTTAATCTGAATGATGCAAATACAATATTTTAATGTTATTCTAATGTAATGTTGGAGTTGCAAGAAGATTCTGAAATGATATCCTGATTGTATTTGGAAACAGTAGGAAAAGATTACATTGTTACTACTTTTTGGTAAATAAATAATTATTTTTAAAATTATACAGCTGTGCATGAGTAATTTGTACTCAAGGGTAATAAAGAAGTTACATGCACCACTCAAGCTTGTCAGAGCATGTCAGTCATGGAAGAGAGCTTACATAAAGCATGCTATAAATGCTAAATAAATGCTAAATGCTATAATACATCTAGTATTTTAAGAAGCAGGCAGTATGATCTCAAAATTGTCTTTTATTCAAGTTATTCTATTGTACTTTATACATAAAAGCTAATGTAAGTCTTGTAATGAATTGTAGGAATTTAGGAATTTTGAGCAGCTATTTAAATACATTTCCCTGTGGAGCTCTAAGTACGGTGCAGCCATCACACAGCTGCAAAAGTTTCCACATGTTGCTGTTATGTGGATATGCAAAGAACTTAAGTAACATGGGTGGAGTTAATACTGGAATAATGTAGTATTGAAAGTAGAATCCCACACAATAATCCATATCAAAGAGCAAGAAAATAAATGTATCATTTTAAGTTATTTCTGTACTTCGATTGAAGCTTTCCAAGAAAACCTAGAAAGATTTGTTATGTTTGGTAAGTAGAATTTGAAAGAAAAGTTGAATTGCTAGCTAAAGCCACAATTGCTATATACTTATACATTGTATATTAAGCTCTGTAACAGCCTCTATCCCGTTTTTTACTCATGTTTTAGAGTTTGTTGGAAGCTAGCAGACACAAAGCAATTTGAGGAAATCAAGGTTTTCTTCTGAGAAGGTGATGTGAGTGAAGGCATGAAAAGTCAGGTCGTTTTGCAAAAGCAGAGACAAAAGTGAGCATAATGCTCACTCTTTTTTTTTTTTTTTTTTTTTTTGCTTTGATTCAGATCTAAGTGAACCATTGTTGGTTGGTAATTGAAGGAAAATATAGCTTTCCTCCTTGGAAACACTGTTGCGGAAACAGTGTTGTCTTCATGTACTGAGGGGTGCATTCATGCACTGCCTGTTCAGATGTCTGTGAGCTCCTTCACGGATGTGAGCGAGAGTGTAATGCAAAACTGTGTGTGTGAAGCGAAGATTTTTTCCAATGATCACATTTTTTCCAGGTATTCTATAAATTGTCTTTGATAATCAAAACTGTAATTAATTAAAAAAAAAGTTCATTCCTAGTTAAGTGCATGCTTTATGAATTAGCTCTTTAAATGCATTCTGAGTATGGTGATTTTTTTAGTGTTATATAGCTTAATTTCCCTGGGGATACTTGATGCACTGAATGACAATACTACATTTCATGTTTTTGGAATGGCTGATGCTTTTCTTTTGAATAAAACTTACAGATTTCATTGTCAATCGTTCCAAAATATCTTCTGCGTCAACTAAAGCAACACTGAGTTATTATTTGCCTTGTTTTACTTAATTGTGCAGCTGTGCTAAAAATACTACGTACATGTAAAGGAATATGCAGTGTTTGTTTCTGCCAGAGATCGAATGATCTTTCACATGGATCAGAACAACAGCACTATCAGTAGGCTCCCCAGAAAGGATTTGTCAAAGATTGAAGTGTTGATATTAATTATTTAGAGGAAAATGATGATTGTTTTTTTATTATCAGACTTGTTTTGTCTTTAATGTTTGTCTAAGTGTAGCTACTGACCAGATGCCAGCTGATAAAGGAAAAAAAGATCGAGGTGAAAATCACTCTGCTTCATGAGGTTCCTATTATTATTATTATTATTATTATTGTTTTGAAGTCTCCTGGCATGGGTTTTGGGGAAAAAGGCTGCAAGGGAACAAGAAGAGAACAGGGGAACTAGGTGAAAGGGCAGAGCAGAAGTACAAGGCCAGCGCTTATATATAGCAGCCGGGCAGTGCTTGTCTGACACATCCTTCTGTGCTAAAGAAAGAAATTACTGAGGAAAGCAGGAAGCGGCGTCTCATGACTCACTCGGGCAGCCGATCCTGACTCACTGCTGCCTTCACTAGCCAGCCCGCATGAGCAGCTCCTCGGCRAAGAACGGCTCAGAGTTGCATGAACAGTCTGAGGGAAGTCTGGGGAGAAAATGTATTTTAAGTGTAAGCCATAGGAAGGGAATGGGTGCATTGAAGTGCACCTTTACATGAAGTGCAGTCTTTTTGTTCTTTTTTTTTGTTCTTTCTCTCGTTCTTTCAGGTGTTTAGCTAGAACACGAATGTTGACTGAGCTAACAATAAATAAATAGATAAATAGATAAATAGATAAAGCATTTAGTGAAAAGTGATCATGTCAAGGAGAGTGCAGAAACATTGGTTTGGGTCACAGGAGAGGAGGCCAAAGCTATTGATATTCTTACAAGTAGTAATTACAGATAACACATCATAGAGTATTGTGCAAGTTTTCAGAAAAAAAGAAAGGATATTCCAGAGAGAATTAAAAATGTCTCTGGGATCTTCTCTCTTTGCAGGGAAGGAAAGACAGTGAAACTCAAGTGGATCTGCAGGCTCAGCACCTGTTTACTGAGATCTGGATGAAAAGTCACTTCCAGTTGATTCTATTTATTCCTTCTTACATGATTATATCAGCAATTTCAACAACTAAGTCATTATTTAATTGTTGGATATCTGCCTTAACTATTATTTGGATTAAAAAAAAAAAAAAACAGTCAAAACCCTAATGCTGTTTACTTAACAAGCAGCTAAACTGGGATGAGCCAGTTGGCCTCACTTCTTTAAGGAAAGAGAGAGTCACATTCTTTCCCCTTTTTAGCTAGCACGTGGTAGCTTAGATCATTTCCCTCTGGTCCCCTTCTGCCTCATCCCTCTCTTTTAAGCTTAAGTTTAGAAACCTAAAGTAACCGGCAGAAGCAGGAAAGAGCCAGAAGAGGCTGGAAAGAACAAGAACGAGCTGGTTTGGCTGAAGATGGGAAGGCTTCTCAGATGGTGTTTTGTTTTCTCCTCGCGGCAGCTGCTGGCGACCGTGGCCAGGAAACRCGTTAGGTGCCGCAAGGCCCCGGCCGTGCCATGGGGAGGCCGGGCCGGCCGCCTCG
Organism: Nothoprocta perdicaria; assembly: GCF_003342845.1. Taxonomy (NCBI): domain Eukaryota; kingdom Metazoa; phylum Chordata; class Aves; order Tinamiformes; family Tinamidae; genus Nothoprocta; species Nothoprocta perdicaria. Next base: position 1,994,700 of record NW_020454139.1, on the reverse strand, counting down.
GCGACGCCACAGCTGAGGCGGCCGCTGCTTGGTGACGGCGGAGCGAATGTGTCCATGGGGACCCATGGGGACACGAGCCCGGGTGGCCCTTGGTCATGGCTCCTGTTGTGCCCCGCGGAGCTAGGCCCCGGTCCCGGCCTTGGCCCGGCCGAGCGCTCACCGGGCCGTGACCTGCACAGCTCTTAGCGGCGCTGCATGCGCTACTGGGCAGGCAAGTGGCTGTAAAGACGTGGGGCATCTGCAGGAAGCAGCCAGACTGCGAGGCATCCCGTGGAAGAACCTGGCGGGAGCAGAACAGGACACAGGAGCTGCCGGACACGGGCAACGAGGAGCTGAGAAAATAGAACCATATCTGCTTTCAGCAAGAGGAGAACTGTGCCGCACTGTAACACATACACTGTGCTGTCAACGTGATGAAAAATGYCTTCTAGGACTTACCTCAACACCTACAAAAATGCCAGTCCCATATCAGTGGGTTGATGCACTCCCGAGAGACTGAGAGATTTCTGTATTCCATTATATCTTTAGGTTTATCTCTGTTCCTTGCATGTATCCTTACTTATGACCAGAATCTACAGTTCCAAAAAATGAGCTTTGTCCTTGTTCTACACTTCCAAGTCCAACCATCTTTACCTGTGACCCRCAATCTTACATCAGCACAGTGTCAGTGACTTACTGTAGTGTTTCTCTTGGAGGTTCTGAATCTGTAGTCCACAGAAGTCCACTTTAGTTACAGAAGGTGCTTAGAAACTGATAATCTGTTCACTATGACAAGCCTTCTCTCAAAGTTTCAATTTGAAATTTGAAGCTGTAGGAAACTGTGGTAAAGACTATTTGCATGTGCATTTTCACTGCGGTGAAGGAAAGATCCTACCAGGTTTTCTTCCATCATCATCTTACCACATCTTTCAAGTTTTAGACTGGGGAGATAAAACCCGTTACTCTTTTATCAGTGCTGGTGGAGGAAATCATAATCCTTCATTAATGCTCACTGCACCTTCTATCAGCTGAGCTGCTTGTGTGAATAATCTTTAATCTATCTGAGCCAAGGTGAGCTACGCTATTAATGTGAAATAGTCTCACTTATTTTTGTAGCTGTTGGCTAAGGAGTATTACACAATTTGTTCGTTTGGAAGATCTGAAAGGGCATTAACATCAGCATGATTCTACTGCCCAGATTAGGAAAGTTTCAGGATCTATATRTACACCTGTATTCACAGATGCACCGGGTAAACTGGATGAAATGAAATCACTATGGCTCTGCTGCARCTTTCTAGCCCAGAAGAGCATGGTGCAGGTGTTTGGATAGTGTTCTGGGAGCAAAACCTCAAGGAAAAATTTTGACCTTGGGGAAAATAGAATTCTGGATTAAAATATCATATTGGAATTTAAAATCATTGCCAAAGCAGCTGTTTACTGTCCCTGAACATCTTGGTTGGATTAAGAGAAACAGTTTTTAACAAGCAGATTATATCAAGTCCAATATTGCTATAATAGATAGTTTAATCAAAGAACCCTGATCTGGTACCAGCTGCACTCCTGTTATGCCTCTCCCTTATATGTGCTCTCTTCTTTAAAACAGAACAAAACAAAACAACAAAAAGCATGGACCCTAAACCACATAGCCTGGAAAATCTGTCAAAGATTAAAAAAAATCAACATGGGTGGAGCTCACAAATATATTTAGGGAAGATTCAGAGAAATGAAATTTTATTCCTAAATTCCAGAATAAGTTAGACTTGGTCAAACCAGACAGACCCAAGTTCCACAGCCTTCTGCTTCAGTCTGGTTAGGAGACAAATCTGGAAGCCATGTAACTATAGTGGTTAAATGGTATGTGCAGGATAATATGTTTTCCTCTCAGTATAGCTAATGAGTTTGAGAGTAACCATATTAATATGATGATAAAACTTAGGATAAAAGCTCTTTCGTATTCAGCCAGTCTGAGGTCTGGGAGAAGCCCTCTGCATTACCAGTGGATGCTGAACCTTCATGCTGATTCTTACTACTTGTATCACTGACTAGAATACATCAGCTTTTGTACACGTGGAATAATCCGGGTGTCTCATGCCAACTGTGCACTGCAGTTCAGCAAGCACCTAGCAGTCTGTTTTCATAGGAGAATTTGACTTAGCAGGCTGGTGAACTCTGTACTGCAGCAAAAGATGAATCATTTATAGATCGTATCAAGGCAGCCAAGTGGAGTTTAACCCGGTTTTGTTAATATTTCCATGCACTAGTTATTCATCAATAGCTCATATTCAAAGCCAGTATTTTGTGAAAATGTCACTGTCCACTGTACACTAGCACCATAAGGAAAAAAAAGAGCATTATGTAAGGGAGAAGCTATATAGAAAACTTCTGAATGGTAAAAGCTTGGGAACATGTGAAAACCTCAGAATAGAAAAAAAAAAAAAAAAAAAAAAAAANAAAAAAAAAAAAAAAAAAAAAAAAAAAAAAAAAAAGGAAAGTGAAGAAACAGGAGAAAGATTGCAGCAGAAACAGCTTCATACACCAAAAAAGGAATATTTCCTACATTGTCAGACATGAATCTTGATTCTGTTTCCAAAAGCTTTTGCACTGAGTTCTCTAGCTGCTGCAAGTCAGCGTGCCCCCACTAAGGTATTGTAAACTGTACAGCAGCTGACTAGCTGGGCTTGTTTTCTCTTTCTCCAAAAAGTAAGAGAAAATGTAAGTAGAGAAGGTTTGACTGGTATATGCATTCCTCCTTTTATTTATTTTTCTTTCTTTCAAAATTATGAGCATACGCTTTCAGAAAGGAAGGTCTTTGAGCTTAATTATTGAAATTCTCAGAGCCAATTATTCAGGTAGAAACATTATTTAGGTATAACATTATTTAGGTAGAAAATTACAGTGGTGAGCAAGTCTTATATAAAGCCTATGGAGAAAGGGGAGAAAGTGCTATTTTAAATAGGAATATTGTGGTGAAAGACATATGCTTACCTTAGAGGAAGGCAAAGAACTGGATTTCTGTTGAATAACTCTCCTTTGGGATCCTGTGAAGATTCTTTATGCTAATTTAAAAATTATTATATCTTGATTCAGTCAGTAAAAGTTTTATTTAGATCCTTTATCTGATAAAAACCTCCAGCAATTCTTTTCTGTCATAAGGAAAACTGAGGATGGAACGTTATTATTTGTAATTGGGGGAAGATAGATATTTTCTTTTGACAGCTTTTGATAGCTGTCAAAAGAAAATATACTCACATACGGGTAAATAAAAAATAATACATCTTTCCTTACTGATCTTTTGTAGAACAAGTGCAGGAGCTTGAAAATAAGTAGAGCACGAGAAATGGCCTTATATGTGGTTGTATTAAGACAGGCTACCCAATCTTTATTAATTATTTGTTCTGGTGTCTACAAGCACAACCAGTAATATGACCCGGTTCTAGTTTTTTACCATGACTGGAGAATGGTAATGTACAGAGAAGATGAACATGGTCAACTAAACTTAAAATAAAACTCCTATGCTATTGTCACAGAGATTGATTTATCTTTATTTTATTTTATTTTATTTTATTTTATTTTATTTTATTTTATTTTATTTTATTTTATTTTATTTTATTTTATTTTATTTTTTTATTCTTTTTTTTTTAGGATTGTCTCTGAGAACCTTAGCTATGCTATGTTTCTGTATGTTGCAAATGATAGATGTATTCTAGAAAACTAAGGGTATATGCACAGACTTATGGGCCACTTTTCTGTGATCCAGCTTTTTAATTCAAACAGAAAAGCAACTGCCAATATCAAATGATTTCTGAGCATGAAAATTTCTAGTAGAGGATAATATAAACTCTCCTGAGGGAAGTGATAGGTCCAAATAGGTTTAGAGAGTCTCCTTCAATGTGTGCTCCAAATGCATGGACACTCAGTTTAAACATCAGCATCGCTCTGCAGACTGCCTGTGTGGGTTATAAAGCTCCAGCTGTCAGTCTGAAAAACAGCTTGAACAGATTTCTGTCAGAAATGACAGATACTATCGCTCTTGTTTTTGATGGTTAGTGAGCTATATGTTCTTAAAGTACCTTTAGCTCTCTGTTTCTAGGGTAACCATGATCCCATCAGCTGATCCAGAATCATCATCATCCCCAGAAAGTATGTGGAGGGAAATGCAAGAAACTCTGCATCTTTAGGGTCTCTTAGGAACTTCAGTGGCAGCTTAGCATCAGGACCTGAGTGCACTAACAGGTCCCAGCTGCCTTGATGGGTGTCATGCACGTGACTTACCCATGAAATCTGTACTCAAGGCCCAGGAGCCCCGTGTAAGGCCAGGCCTGGGCACCCGGCCATCCTAGACCGGCTGCACTGCGGCAGTTCCTGCTGCCTGGTGCTCTGAATTTTCCCTGGAYTTCCGAGGCTGAACTAGGAGCTGAGTCATTACCTGGCCTCATCTGGTGCCTGCTTTGCTGGACCATGAATGGGACCCGTTACCACCACCCTGCTCCAGAGCCCTGCTCAGGGCAGGGTSCGCGCCATGTTGATGACTTTTATCATGGTTGTTGAATACTACTTATGCTGCACTATTACACTAGGTTTTTGTCAGATCAACGGTTGCCAAGTAAAGCCTCATGCAGAAGCAGGTTTTTGTTTCCTGTGTGTTTCTGCCTTATTCTGCCTGCCAGTACAGAATGCACYGGTACTTGAGATGAGGACTAATTTCCAGCAGAGCAGTTGCCCATGTTGAATAACCTTCGCCCCTTCTTCTTTCCAGTCCCACGGATATTCTATAAAATGGCAGTGCCATTCTTAGAAATAACTTAATAAGTATATGAATAGTGTATTCTCTGACTGTTACAGTTTCTGTCAGAAAAGATGGCTTTCTGTAAAGAAAATGTGTTTTTCACAGGCATAGCATACAGATAAAAATGAAGATGTAGACAAGGTAGRAATGACTGAACCTTTTTGGAGTAGCTTCATACACTGGCAGTGCAGCAAACAGCACAATTCTTTCATTGTGTTTTACCCAGTGTTTTCATGTTATCTAAAGCATAACCATTGTCCTCCATGGTTTAGTTATATTTGTATAGGTAGGAAACTCCATTTTAGATCTGCTAATCATAAAACAAAAAAAGTAACATGACTAAATTCCTTGAAAAAGAAAATGTATGAAATTCAGCATAATATTGATGAGACCTGTTTGCGTATCATGTTGAGAATTCCTGGACAGCACTTTTACCACTGATTGTAAATATGAACTGCTACAGTACTGAGTTTTAATTAACATTGATGAAACAGAACTATGTTCTGAAAGATAAATAGGCCAAAGTAACTTTATATAATCCAACAGAAATACTTGTGGAATGTGGCTGTCTTCCTACGGAAAGCACAAAGAAGTCTGACGACTGCCAGCTGGGGCTCCTCGGTCGCCCTGGGCGAGCAGCGCTGCCCGTGMTTCCCTCGCTCTGCGCCCTTTCCTTAGGGACACGTAGCATGCAAATAAGGCTTGTCCTTGTCAGGAATGCAGAGAACATAGTTCCCTGACCTCTGCTTAGCAGGTGGTTCTTGTTGCAGCATTCAGGCTGCTGTGAATTATAACACCAGATATGTCCTCACAGATACCTCAGCTGATGGATTGTGATTACACCTCCAAGCTCTCAACTGCACTTTGTATGATACTGACATAACTTGAATCCTCACCGTTTGCTCTCCTTTATAGCCTATTGATAACAGACCTATTCCTTATTTCTAGAAGGGTCTGGATCTTTCTGTCCTGTGTTTGTGTTGTCAACCAAAACAAAATCCTCGTCTACAATTTAATGCGATATAAATGAATACTGAAATGATCATATTAATGTCAAGTAAAATGTAAATGTTGCATAACATGTAACAATGTAAACATGTAACGTAACATGTGACATAACATAAACATTGTACATAACATGTAACAGTGTAAACAATGTGTAACAATGTAAATGTTACTTAACTGTAACAACGTAAATGTTACATTACAATGTCATGTAAATGTAAAACGTTAATTTTCTGTATCATTAACTAGTGATATTCTGATAGTTGTCAAATAAATAAAATATTGTTTTTCCTCCCCGATGATACATCACTATAAACTAATTTAGCTTTTAAAACAGACTGCTTTACTAATATCCTTTCCTCTCACCAGCCATTCCTAGCACGTTTGACTGTGCAAGGCCTGGAAATCACAGGGCTGTCTGTGACCTGATGGAAGCTGTAACAAACGAGACAGTGAGACATGAGGTTGTGTTGTGATCTCTCCGAGCGCGCTGCGTGCCAGCATGGCAACATCTTGCTGCCCAGCTTTCCAAAAACATCGGACAGGGATAAGGACAACAGCTGGATGAAGAAAAGCTCCTGTGCAGTATCTCGGTGTGTGTAGGTGACTCCATCTCACACCAGCAGGAGTTGGCCACGTCCTCTCTTCTGCGTTATTTGAACTCTACAGACTCCAGTGGTTCTGGGCTCAGCGTATGGACAGCGGTACCGCCTACTTGTAACCGGTGCTGGTTTTGCTCTCTTTTAGCTTTCTTCAGAAGTTTAAAGACTTACCTTTTACCCAGTTCCTCTCTTCTGAGTCAGCTACCAGGTTAACTCACAGCTGTAAAGGTAAGAGAAGAATAAACTTTGAACAGGTAACAGTAGATAAGACACAAAARATAAAAGTACATGCCAGAGGAAATGGAGCAGGCAAAAGAGAAAACCTGTGGATAGCTCTGCTCAGAAGCAAGAGGTGGGAATGCTTTGCTTTTGGGTAGGGCGGTGGGATGTGATTGTTTACAGAGACATCTAGCCAGGACTCACAAAAGGAGGCTCACGCCTCTCAAATCTAATAGCCTGTCCCGGTGAGGCAAAAAGCAAGTAAGTCACAGCAAGGAAGCTATTGATATGATTAACCTAGACCCAGAGAAAGCTTTTCATACAGGTACACACAAAAGGCTTATCCCCAAAGCCAAGAAGTAAAGGAGACAGACAGCTTAAGTGGATAAGGAATTAGCTGCAAGTCCAAAGGCAGAAGGGTGCAAGGCAGGATTGCAAAGCCCAGAAATGGATTACATGGGATCAGAAAGAAAGGGGAAAAGTGAGAGAGTCAAGGGGAGGCTGCCTTCAGAGCCACATTTTTCCCCGATAACAGGCTCAATGTGCCCCATACAAGTATGTTGACTATGAATTCAACAGAATTCCTTACATCTCTTCTGACAGACCAACTTTTATAAATGTTGAAAAGAAAAATATGCTCTGAATATCAGAAATCTTTAGGGCCAGAGGAACCGGCATAATAATTTGAATTGTTCATATGTGTTATGGCCCCTGAACCACATATATTTTGGAAGCCTGATCAGTTTGTTGTTCTTAGTGTCCTTAGGGCAATCCTGAACACTAAGAAATACCAAAATGCGAGTTTTACAGGTAAGGACATGAGGCACAGAAGGCAGGTCTGAGTTGTCTTGTGCCTCTAGCTCATTCCAAACAACCTCAAAGGATGGCTGGAGGCAGCCCATTAAAGGCTGTCAGCTTTCTAAAGCTGTGTTTAGACATGCTTTTAACTACTGCTGAGAGCTTATCCTTTTATGTTCTCCCGATGTGCAGGGCAAGAACAACGATGGTTTCTCCCAACCCAGTTAAAAACGACCTGGCTTAGAAAAAGCTGTCTATTTAGAATGTTTTTAATAATAAAACATATTCATATGTTCATTCACAATCAGACAAGCTGTCTCCCYGCGCTGTCACGCATGGAAGCGTGAAGCAGTGACAGTTCTCAAGGGGTAACAGGCAGCTAGAGGTGCATCCCTGTCTCCCACGCCGGCTGTAGGCAATATGCTTGATCCCAGCCCAGTGAGCACACCTTGGCAGGGCCCCGCACGACCAGCACACAGAGCTCGCTGCACATATAGCCACTCTGAACGCCTGCCACCAAAATGTGGAAAGGACAAGTAACTTGCTGACACAGAGTTCTCTGGCAAGGGACATAACTACGCCTAGGGTTCTTCTTCACCAAACATTTTTTCTCCTTCTTGYTCTAATCCTTTTTCCATTTGATCATTATAATTTGTCTGTGCAATGCCCCTCCCTAACTCTTTGGACTTAACAAATTTGATCCTGCAGGAGCTCCAGCCCTATGAATAGGTGTGTTGAAATCAGTGAAATCGCTTACAGCCTTATTCAGCAAAGTACTGACCGGCATATCTGATTACCTTTGTACAAGCTGAAAGTAGGTGGTGAAATGTTTTGGTAAATCGCCAGTTATGCAGATGAAATTATGTATGTACACAGGTCTTCACGGGACAGGGATAGGAAGCAAGACAATTCTAGACACAGATGCAGTAACACTGAGATATTAATGACACCATCATGTCCAGCTGTGTGTTACTTGATGATAATTGTGATGCATTATCAACTGTAAGGATGGTAAAGTGCAGCTGTTGACATAACAGTGTTTGAAATGCTGCTGCTTACATGAAACAGAATTATTGCAATAATCATGTATTACTTTGTTTAAACAGTAATGCAGATAATTTCTATTTGTATGAACAAATTTTTACACACACAAAAAAAAAATACACACAAAAAAATAAAGGCTGTGAGACTTCCAYGTGAATATCCGCAGTCAAAATCTATCACAGGAGGTTACAGAAGGTTAACTCGGGCTATTTATACTGAGGTAAAAGTTGACTACATTGCCTTGGACAGTCATCCTAGGAGAGACTCTGAATAGCTACCCTAATGTGAAGACGTGCCTATTTTTAAATAAAAGCAGCCTCCAGGTCACTTTGTTAGTCAGCAGCCAACAGACCGACCCTCGTCTCCTGAGGCTCAGAGCTACGTGCAAGTGGCTGCAGCCTGGGAGGTACCACAGCCCTGGCTGTCCCTACCCCACGCAGGGCCCCATTTCGGCACCGCCACACAAGATCCTGCCCCACGAGATCCTGCCTCAGGATCCCCCGGCTGCAGGGAGCTCCAGCCCTGCACCCAGACACCCCAGCACTGCGAGCAGAGCTCCTCCTGATCCAGCTGCAGGGAAAGATGGAGAAGCAGAATCCTGCCTGGATCCTGCCTGTTGCTGCTGTTCCTCAGCGGGTGTGTGTTACAGGGCTTGTGCGACTGACACCTGATCCATTGTCTGTCCTGGAGAGCTAAGTACAGTGCACTAAGAAACACTACAGTGTCCAGTGAGCTAAGAAACACACTATGAGGCAGTTGCATCTGTCTGATCTGTGATTTCATACCTTTTCCCTAAGGCTATGGATAGCTAGATATACATTCTATTCTAAAATAAAAATAAAGGGACATGCATGAATAAATGTGTTGATTTGTTACTGTAACTTAAAGAATAAAGGATCAGAAAATCTGGGTGCTCCGTGGGGAAGAGAAGGGTAGGGTGTGCCATTAATGCATTCCTCCTATAGCCGGCTGGTGTGCTTTTGTGTTGTCTGTCACAGTGGGTCTGCTTGGTGCTCTACTGCCAACCTCTTTCCCAGTCTGGACTGGTAAGACACTTGTTTCTTAAGATATTTGAGGAATCCGATCCCTCCCAAGTAAAATGAACTTTTATTACCATGACAAGTATCTTATAATATGGGTTCATAGTTTTTCCAGAGTTTCAAACAAGGTTTAGCTAAGTCCCTCTAAGTTCACTGAATCTAAATGCAGAATGGAACCTGATTATATATCTTTATCTATATCATCTATATAAATGTATGTATGAAACCCCAACATATTCAGAAATCTGATTTCTACCCTGTAATTGTCTCTAATCATTGTATCCTAGCAGAGTGGATCCCTGGGCCATGTGTGCCCAAGTGCCCCTATGCTACAAATAATGATGATACAGGCTTTTAACAAATCCTCATAGAATGTAGTACCCTAAATACAGTATGGACATCTCTGACAAAAGGGTTTAATCCATCTTATGTTTGTCAAAGGTACCTTGCATGTTTTGTACTTGAATGTTTTGTACTTGAGGAGCCTTATAACTGCATGAGAAACAAATGGAGGAGGAAATAACAAGGAAAGGAGAAAAAAATGAAGGGCATACAAATTATTTGGAATAGTTCCTAACATAGGCATAAGAAAGCACTTAAGAGAGATAAGAATTCACTACAAGTTCCAGAAATATTAATCTTTTCTGCATTGGAAGAGTAATTTCTTTGTAGCAATAAATTGAATTGCCATTYTGTGAAGGCCTTCCCGAAACGTGTTTAAAAAGTATCCTCTCCAACCCAGGAAAATAGCATTACTCTGGAGCAAGGACCAGAATGTCCGAGGCTGTGGATGRGGGGTGGTTTTCAGCACTGCAACTTGTGAAGATCCATCACAAGTGATTAACAAAAAGAGGTAGTTTGTCATCTGATGTCTTGACTTTTTGCAGTATGTCTCTTCTTCAATGGCTCCGGATGCTTTTCTTGGTAGCCTGTTTGAAATTTGCCTCCTTCTCCATTCAGGACAGAAAATGGTAATTCTTACTAAACTCCTCTGTATTGGAAGAATTTGCATTGCAGAGYAGACTTAATAAATAAATAAATATGGAAGCTAAAGGAGATTTTATATACCAACTTTGTTTAGAAAATACACTAAATGGTGCAGAGACTGCATAAGTAGGTGTATTCTCTAGCTCAGAAATCAACTTGTTTGCTGTCACTAAGACGAGCATGGAAAACAGCTGCCTYGAGCATAAACTGCCCGTCCCTGCCGGCGCCTCGGGGGCAGCACACGGGACGGCGGGGCGGGCCCGTCCCGGCCGCCATGTCGCGCGCCGCTCTCGCGAGAGGCCGGCGAGGCGGGCGCGGGGCGGCTCCGCTCCGCATAAAGAGGCGGCGAGGCCGCGGCTCCCCTCGGCGGCGGCGGCGGCAGCGGCAGCGCAGGGGCCCGGGCCGGTGCCGGCGGCAGCTTCATCCTCCTGCTCCTCATTCTCCTCCCTGCGGTGAGTGCGGAGCGGGCGCGGGGCGGCGGGCGGGCGGGCT
>NW_020454139.1:1970930-1983578 GCF_003342845.1 Nothoprocta perdicaria | reverse complement strand
CCCGGCGGCGCTCGTGCCGCGCGCTGCCCCGCTGCGGAGAGGCCGGGCTCAGCCCCGCCTTGGCCCTGCGCGCCGGCAGTCCGCCCCGGCCCCGAGCGGCCGCAGGGGAGCCGCAGGGGTCTCCCAGCGCTCCCGGCGCGGGTATGGGCGGAGCCCGCGGCGCCGGGGCTCAGCGCGCTTCAAACGGCATCAGGCAGCCCGCCGCAGGGTCCCTCGGAACGGGCGTAGCGGGAGGCGCGGGGCCCAGGGGGAACCCCCTGCGGGGCGCACCCTGCAGCTCGGGTCCGGACGGCTCGGGCCGCTCGCGGGCTGCGGTCCGTGCCTCCTGGCCTCGCGGATCCTCGCGGGGCTCGCGCTGCTGTGAGGAACCGTCGAGGCCAGAAGTGCCCCTTGCAGAGCTGGTTCAGGCCGTGCGCGCTCACCGAGTGACAGGGTGCTCTTGTGCACGGTATCGCAGCGCGGGTACTGGCCTTGTGGTGCAGAYGGTTCTCCCCTCTCCCCTTATTCTGTTTCGCTTTTTTTGTGGGGAGAACAGTAAACATTCTGTGGGACTACACWTCAGAGTAGTGAAGATCTGGTGGATGACTGCTCTGTCTGCTTCAGTAGTAACTCTAAAGTAGCATGCCGAAGGGTTATTTTCTGTAGTGGGTAATTTCAGTGACCCATCTGTTACAGAAGTGCTAGCTTTAGAGAGAACTAAGCAGTGGGAGCCTTGGCTGCTTATCAGGCATGGTGTTAGAAACAGGAACCCTCAGAGTTTGGGCAAAATGTCTTGAGTGAGGTTAAGCTGAGGTTAGCAAAACATGTACTTGATCTTAAGCTACCAAGTGCCTTCAAGGTTTGTACGACAGGGACTACACAAGTTTGAAACTTGTTGAGCCCTTTTTGTTAAAGGGAGAGCTGATCTTCTTAAATATCTATTGGGGAGGAGCATTCTTTAATGTTGGAGCCTTGAAGTGACTTGCTGATTTGGAGCTTTTGGCTGGATTTTTCTTCATCCTGGTTCAACAGATAGAACCAAAATGTGTGTATTAAGCCTAAAGAATAAACAGTTAACAAAGTAACTCACGAATCAGTAGCTCTTCGCTAATTCTGTTTGAACTAATGTRTCTCAGATTAATCTCATGTGTGTGCCTTGCTATTGCCCAAAGAAATGAAAGTAGTCAGGGTACAAAGGACTGGATTTCCAAACTGTTGCAATATAATGCAACTCTTGCATATGAGGCCACGGGTGTCCTAACCCTTTGGATATGTGTGGCTGATTGCAGGAGGATTGCTGCTGTAAGCATGGTGACTAGAGGAAGTGGTTATGAGACTGTGTTAACTCTGTAATGCCTTTCCCCTCCAGGCTATCTGACGCTGAGGATCTTCAAAATGGCATTGGCAGCAATTGATCCACAGCAGGTAGGTGTCAGTGAAGTCCAGAATTTCATGTGTGTATGTAGTTTATAAAAGCAAAAATTCAACTAACTTGTGTGCCTTCAAACAGAACGTTGTCTCGAGGGTTGTCAACCTCCCCYTGGTGAGCTCCACCTACGACATGGTGTCCTCTGCTTACACGGCCACGAAGGACAACCATCCCTACCTGAAGTCTGTGTGCGAGATGGCGGAGAAGGGYGTGAAGACCATTACCTCGGTGGCCATGACGGGTGCCATGCCCATCATCCAGAAGCTGGAACCGCAGAGTAAGACAGYGGGGCCTCCTCGAGTTCAGCGTGCTGCTTTATGTGCTCAGGGGCGCTTGTAGATACTTTAGTTCAGCACAGGCTGAACCGCCGCTCTGCGGTGCTGAGTTGGATAGCTTAGGAACTTGTTGTTTGTTCAGTGTCTCACCAGATGGGTACAAGTAAAATGAAAGCAGTCGAGAGAGAAATCAGGTGGCAGGTTTCTTAAGACTAAACTGACGGGCTCCTCTTGATTTACAAGACRGCTTGATTATGTCATGTCTTGCTCCACACCTCCCTAACCTTTCACCAAGTTTCAGTGCTGCTTTGTACTTGCTTCAGAGGACAGCTTGTGGTGAAGCCTGGCAGCCAAGTTGCAAGGCTTTCTAAGTAAGGACCCTGTTCACCGAATGGCAGAAGGCCAGATACTCTGGCTTCTTCTGAAGGTTGTTTGAAGGGTATCTGCAAGGGCTTTCTCTGCTTCCAAGTGCTTGATGATATGATATGGCTCCAATGTTGTTGTAAGCTTATGCAACCTCAGACCTCACTTACAAAACGGATGAAATGGCCTTAAGCATTTTACAGCATGAGCTCTCTGTTTGCATGGAAATTATCTCTCCCTCTTTTATACTAAGGTGAGTCTCAGATCAAAACCCAATTACACTTTTTCTTTTCCTTTCTTCTAGTTGTAGTTGCCAACAACTATGCGTGTATGGGTCTAGACAAAATTGAAGAGAAGCTGCCTATACTGAATCAACCCAGTGACAAGGTAATATCTCTGTAATATGCATATGAAGGTAGAAATATTAGACACTTTTTTATTATCACCAAAATGGGGGGGGGAGGAGGGAATATGAATCAATCAAGAATGAGGCACAACAGAGAAACAATGAGGATATTTCTATAGAGCAGTTTCTTTGTAAGTTCATTAAATCTCATTTTTTTGGTAGCTTTCCTTTTATTGTATCTATAGCTGCTTTTAAGATTTAAGATTCCATCCATTTTTTTTCYGCACAGTGTAAAGCAGACTGCTAACTACATTCACTGAGGAGTTTTGATATGCAGACTGCATGATACAGTTGTATTTTGTTCTGTTTCTGTCTTTGGCACAGAGTTCTCCTAAATAACTGACTTAAAACAAGTTCATGCTAAATCTTGTACCTGAATTATGTACTTCACAGCAAATATGAAACTGAATCAACTTATCTTCTGTGACAGGTTGTTGCCAATGCCAAGGATGTAGTTGTTGGAGCCCGGGAAGCTGTAACAACCACTGTGACTGGTGCCAAGGAAACTGTTACCCACAAAATTACTGGAGTTGTGGGCAAGACTAAAGAAGCAGTGCAAGACAGCGTAGAAATGACTAAATCAGTTGTCAATGGCAGCATTAACACTGTCCTGGGGAGTCGTGTGGTGCAAATCGTTAGCAGTGGAGTGGATACCGCACTCACTAAGTCAGAGACCTTTGTAGACCAGTATCTCCCACTTACAGAACAGGAGATAGGTAAGACAAATTCACAGCTTGATCTTGTTGAAATGSTTATTCTGAAGAGAAGCAGAGAATCCTTATTCTAGTCATTGTGGGGAGGTCAAATTCTGCCTTGCTGTTTGTAATAGTGTCTTGTTGGGAGGGAAGCAGAATGGCAGAATGGAAGTAGTAAGGAGTTCAGCATGCCCTTGATTCTGCCTACCCAGTGCTGAAGTCTAGCGTTCTGTCATTATTTCAAGCAACTGAAATTGTTTCATACTTTTTTTCCAGTCTGATCTGTATTTTCTCTTCTTTCCACACAACTAGAGCAAGAAGCTGCAAAAGTTGAAGGATTTGAAGTTGGAGTTCAAAAGCCAAGTTACTATGTTAGACTAGGCTCCCTATCTTCAAAGGTCCGTGCACGTGCCTACCAACAAGCCTTAAACAAAGTTAGAGATGCTAAGCAAAAAAGCCAGGAGACAATCTCTCAGCTCAACCACACTGTTAATCTGGTAAGTTTAAGCTTTTATTTGGGATATAAAAAGCAGATACTGACTTAGTAAAACTAAGTGGCTAAGTGGTTTTACAGGCCAAGTGRTGTGAGAGATGGTGTTTTCAGACCAAAGGCAATATAATTCACATGCCGTTCAAAGCTTTTTCATTGCCTTTCTGGAAAGGTACTCAGTTGGACTGAGCTATAAACTAACTAGCAATTGCCTGTAATTTTTAAGAACTTCTAGAGTTAATTTTGATTAGTAATGCTAGTCGGCTTCATTCAGTGAAGAAAGTTTTTCAGTTTAGGAACACTTCAGCACTTTCTGTTAATGAAATGTAGTATTGTTTATGTTCTTGCTTTGCTTCTTGCTGTGGGATATCTCTTAGCACTCCTGCATTCTTTGGTAGTCTGATCTTAGCACTATGTCTTTGCATACTTGGGAGAAACTACATAAAGTCCTGACCCTCTACATCTTCAGTTTCTTGTGCAGGAGGCTGGTTGCAAAGGGGTGAAAACAAACTTGAGTAATATATGATTGAGCCAGAAGATAGCCTGGATGATGTCTTAAAACTGCTTCTAGTTTTCATTTTTCTTTGGAAAGCAGCAATAGGTTATTATTGTTCCCAAAGCTTTTTGTCTTAAACTTTGGGTATTTTAAAAACAGTTTACAAGGAAGGGAAAGTAGGGCAGCCTTAATGGAAATGTTTGCACTGTTTGTTTCCCTTCTCCTTTGGCTGTATTTCAGATCGAGTATGCCAGAAAGAACATGAATAGTGCCAATCAGAAACTTCTTGATGCTCAGGAAAAACTATATCAATCCTGGGTAGAATGGAAGAAAAATACAGGCCAAAATGATGGTGATGAATCGCATAGCGCTGAGGTAAATRGATGTAAATGCATACCAGAAATAAATGAATTACATATTGTCAGAGTTACCACTGAAAACTTACTGTCCCAAAGGTTCACAGCATCTTCACAGAACAATGTATTCCCTGCATTACCACTTCATGGTAAAGCTTAGGGCAGCTGCCAGTGACAGCTATTAAATGTAGAAGATGCCCAAGCTGCTGAGTCCTACAAGCACTCTGAGGTCCATTCTCCTTCAGGAGAAGCCCTATTCTATTTCCCATGTGAACATGTTGGGATATTCACATCTAGATCAGCTAGGATTCACTCATTTGAGATTGCTGGAAATGCCAGTTTGACATACAAAGCAGTCTGAGGCACAGACTTGCTGAGGATTATGTGTATATAGCTTGAAACATTGAGTCTTTGACTGGAGTGAACTTGCCTGCTATGGCTGCTTATCCAGAACTGAAACAAGAGCCTGCTTAGCTGGGGACAAGCTATGGGTGTTTCTGTTCCACAAAGTACTTGAACACTGAAGAAATATCAAGTACTTTCAAGTTCTGTCTCTATCTCTTAAGACTTAAGCCTTGTTTTACCATCTGCTATAGCTTTATTTTGCCTATGTCACTTCTCTCTTTGGTACATCTTCACCATAAAGCTACAACAGGGATACCAAGATTCTGATGTGGTGTTATGCTTTGTTTCCAGCACATTGAGTCAAGAACTCTAGCTATTGCGCGAAGCCTCACTCAGCAGCTGCAGACCACCTGCCTCACCCTGGTCTCCAGCATACAGGGGCTTCCACAGAATGTGCAGGACCAGGTTTACAGTGTTGGGTCAATGGCAGGTGATGTCTACCAGAGCTTTCGGTCAGCATCTTCCTTCCAAGAACTGTCAGACAGCTTCCTTACCACTAGCAAAGGACAGCTGAAGAAAATGAAGGAGTCTCTGGATGATGTGATGGATTATCTGGTTAACAACACACCGCTTAATTGGCTGGTAGGTCCCTTTTACCCCCAATTGGCTGGTATTGAGCATGCTGAGAGCGAAGGTGAAGGGGAGGAAAATTCCAGCCAGGAAGACAAACAGCTTGAACACAGTACTGAATAAATTGCATAGCATATATGTACTCTGTAGACTGACCAAACAAGTGACTCTAACAACTGTAGCTGTCAAATACCTTGGAAAAAAATCCATATGTGGGAGTGGGGGGAAAAAAGGATAAAAAGGATGTTTTCCCACAACTGGACTGTATTGTCCAATCTAGTAAAGTCTTTCTGAAAACACTCTTGAAATGCCTAAGCATCATCAGTTTACAGTTGTGAAGATGCCTTGTTTGTCTGTCAAGTTAAGAAACCTCATCATGCTCATTTAATAACATTTCTCTAACTGAAATCAGCCATGGCTAAAATCACTYGGTGGCTTGTTCAATCTGAATCAGAATAATGCAGAAGCCTTACATGCCTCGACGTGYATTTAAAAGCCTTCCAGTCTAGCTCAGTACACTTGAATTCCATGCTTGGTGCAGATCAAGCATTTGATTATTACAGCTCTGCCTGTGCAATTGTCTTGGATTGCCTTGCACTACCTGTGACTCATGAASAGTCTTGCCAGTGCAGAACTCAAAGCTGAAAGTGGGGTTTCTTGCATGAGTCAGACAGAGTTACTTAAATGCTGTGACATTGCTAATATTAACTATATAACTTTTCTATTGTACTACACCGTAACCTTACCAAATCACTATCAAAGCGCACTTTAAAAAAAAATGCAGTAAAAAACCAAGATTCATGCTGTTTGTACCAACGTGCCTGCTGTTTTTTTGTAGTGATCTTTTGTAATTTTGTATGCTAGCAATAAATGCTTCAGCTGCAAAAGCCTGTCTCTATTGAATGGTGTCTAAAACAAGAGTAACTTGCTGTTCTGTGACTCTGGTGCACTGGATCCAGAAGGCAAGCTTGAAATGCAAGTGAAGTAGACATATTGAAAATGTACATGTGGGTATAGATAAAGCAATGCTGCTGTACTTTCATCCCTGTGAGTTCCTGTCTGTCCTTCCCTTCCATCTTAGCTTTACTGCTGCTTTTTGGTGCTTACTGTTACTTGTTGATGGAGCTTGTGAGTTGATGGATGTGAGTTGGTGGAGTCTCTTCTAATGGAGACTTGAGAAGAATATGAATTCACAAAACAAAAACCACAACAAAAAAAAAAAACCCACCACCAACAAAAGCAAGTCTTGTCTTCATTCTCGATGCTCTGTGTGGTGTGAGGCTCCCAAATAACTGCTTTTGCTGCCTGCTTACAGCTAGCCTATAGCCCTACACTGAACAAACACACTTTGGTCTGTTAACTTTATCTGCCTGCTTTGGGCTTGAGTTTCTAATGTACATCAATGCTTCTCTAGGTCAGAGAAATAGTTCTTTAGTAAATCCCTTGAATCCTTCCTCTTAGTAACTGTATTTCTCTTCAACACACTCTTCACTTAGTCCTGAGCAGGTAAGTGCTACTGTGAATTGCAAACATTTAGTGGGGCAGTATTAACATCTTCTTCATGGAGGCCATTCCTACTGTAAATAAAAAATGGAGTTTGGACCAAGGTTTGATGTCTCATGAAGAAGAGGGAGCATGTTGCTACATGGAGCACAACCTGCACTGCGAATGTGTATCTGCACTAAAGCAAATCATATGCAACCTAGCCCYGTAAGGTGGGAAAGCTTGGCTGTTAAGTCAGCTAAGTTTTAGAAAGACAGTGTGCTKTTGAGTTTTAAGCATAATATTAAACAAAATCCTGGCCATTGAAGGCTAAAGACCAAGATTTTTTGAATTTCTAGCCTTTAATAGCTTGCTTTTTTGTAAAAGTGAGATAACTGTCACCAGTGTTYGGGCATGAGTTAGTATTTCTATAGTTCTTCCCTCTAGAAGTAGCTATCTAGAGTTAGTGTTCATTTTCATCTCTCAATAGAATAAAACTTGTAGAAGGCCTCCTCTGTTGYATAGGAGTGCAGAAACAGAATGGAGCTAACACTGTCTGGGAGTAGTTCATAGTTCAGTGGAGGGAATTCCTGACTTTACACATTAATCAAACAAGACAGTCAAACTGCTTAATCACTACTTATAGCCTAGAAATTAACAGCAGCCTCCATTTTTAATGTAAAAGCAATTCATACTTTTGTTGTACCTTAAGTTGTACAACTGCTTACTGTCTTTGTTGGATAGGTGGCCTGTTTAGCTTTCCTGTTAAGAATGTTAGCAATCTAGGAGAAATGYTACTAGTCCAATCTTGCAAATACTTTCACCGTGCATTAGTGCTTATATATTCAGAGTGAGACAAACATGAAAAAGTACATAGGCTATTGCATCCTGTTGTTTAGTTCTTTTAGAAAGCAAAACAACAGAAAAATAATGTTTCTACGTTCCAGAAGAATTAGCAACTCCTTCTTGGAGGAAAATGGTTGAATTTTCAAATTTCGGAAGTTTTGAAGCCTTTAGAGGTTGTTAGGGGGGTGTTTTCCCCTGTATCTGTGTGTTTGCTTTTTTTTTTTTTCTCTTGAAAGGAGAAAGGAAAACTAGTTCCCGAAAAAATTATTTTTAACATATTACATAAAAAGCAGAAAGAAGTCAATTACTTACGCTTGAAACTCCAAAAACTCTCCTCTAAAGCCCAACAGCAAATTAGGATATTCCTGGTTCATAATACTTGCTGAAAATTCCAAAATGAAAGGAGGAAAATGTTAAAATATTGACTCAGAGTACTCATAGTTTGTTACACTATACAGAAACTTCCTGATTTTAGTCTTAAAYACTTGGAAAAAAATAGCTTAGGCTAACAGAAAAGATGGGGAGAAGCTTGCTGAAGAGCAGGTCAGCCACCTGGCTTGTAAATGGTGTGAAACGGGTGATGCTGTTTTAGGCAGGGCAGATAAACTTCCTGAGAGAAGTGTCAAAGGTGGCCAATTGTWTAAACACTGGGACAGTACAAGTTAGAAAATTAATGAGAAAATTATCACTGTTAAGATTCTGTAGCATTCTGTTCCAGAGATGGCTCAAAATCATYCACAGCGTTCAGTCATCCACTTCTGCTTTCCAGGCTCATTTAGCCTAACACTATTATTCTGTCATTGGTGATAAACTTTTGTTATGAGTCCATGTACTTAAAATTTTGCAAATAATTCTACCTAGCATAATACATTCATACCAGAATAAGCACTGGTGAACTCCAAATTGCATATTGGAATTCTTAATTAGAAATACATGTKTAAAAGTTATTAAAAAAACACATTTTAATAGAACAAAATAAAAATAAATGCAATCTACGTTAATAACAAAATGTTATTCCAAAGCACTTGTCATTTCTGAGTACTTACAGGAGATGGCAGGGCAGTAGTAATAGGATCTAGCTGCCTTTATGGAAGACTTACAGGAAGAAGAGCAATATCTACCCTTATTCTTTATTTTGAGAATTGACATACTGCTTTGTTTCATCTTCCCATTAACTATGAAATTAAACTGTAAGTAAACACAAGGTCCTATGGAAGTGAAGGTCCCATAACATCTGGGGCAAAAACACTCCTATGGCTCTGGACATCTTACTGTTGTATAAAGGAGTTCACTGCATAAAGTGCATGTGCTGAAGAGATCAGAGAGGCTGATTATCCTATTTTCAGTATTAATAATTCTATTCTCAATAATAACAACATGGATATGAGTAACAGAAGTACTTTAAACTTAGGTTACAGTGAAAATTATCACTGCAACTGTGGTCATGTGCCTTGTTCAGTATAAACACAATAAGCATACCACAGGATTACAAGCAGAAAAGTATAACATAATTGTTGCTGGTAGAAATATGTAGTTTTCCCCATTACTAGAGTCACTTGGCTTTTAGCATGCCAGGATAACCAATCTTGTTGGAAAAACTCTCTGAGTGCACTTGGCATTCCTGTACTTGTACCTGATAAATGACACGTTCTTTAAATTCTTCTGAATCTGTTTTAATTACATAAATGAGTTATTAAGTCATTGGTGAGCTATATTCACCTAAACTCCAAGGAACTGAATAATTCACCTTCAGAGGGAGGTATCTGTAACCTGATAGTTGCAACATAATCTCTCTCTTTTCTTCTGATAGATTTTTCTGGATATAGCAGAGGTTTTCAGAATGTGCTTCATTAAAGTCAGTCATAAGCAATTTTACTTATTTTTTGCAATTAGTGCATGCAATTAGGACTTCTCCAGATTAGGTTGAAAACATGCCTCGATGCCCCTCACATACAAAGGTGCTTTTATGTGCAAACACCTGTGAACGCACAGCAGCGGTGATATGCTTGTGTTTTGTGCTTCACTTTTCACATCATCAATATCAATCATCAATAACAAATAACCAAAAAATGAATCAAGCTATACAGATTTATACTCATTGATATGTTATACTTATATATATATAAAACTATACATACATATTTTTTCACTTGGAAAAAAAATGTGGTTGTGCCTAAATTATTTCTGGAAAAAAAAAAAAAAAAAAAAGGATATTAGTAGTCCTACTAATGGTACTTAAGGATTTAGGTTAAGTCCCTTAAGCTAACATTGTTAGAGGTGTGTAATATCCACATATCCACTAATATCTCTGACAACTCCTGCTTAACGGTAGTTAAATGTATAATATGGTTTAACAGTACAGAATAAGACTAATCAACCAGTTAGAACAGAAGCCAAAGCAATTTTGCAGTTCCAGATACTTGTTTCCTCAGTAAAAGTTTGATGGGGTAAACCAGCATAGCAACACAGAGCAATCCATATCAACCCCACCTAGGTAGGATCCTCTATATAACACACTTTGTCCATGGAAAGAAAGACAAGAAGATAAAAATTTTGTTTCTTAATATTGCATTTTTTTTCTAAATACAAAACTAAGTCAAATTTGCTAAGTCAATTGCTCTGTTCCACTTCTACTTTAAAATCATATCTCCTCAGCAAGTAATTTATGTCTTGCTTAATGTTTTGCCTGTCTTAGCACATTTAACGTAGCATATTTCAATATGTGTTCAGTATTTTGCGTCTGATTTTCCAGAGATGGCTCCTTTTGGTTTCAGTCACAACTGAAATTACCCAAATTTATTTAGTTCAATCTTGGAATTGATTTCCAATTTCTTCCAATGCAGGTTCCAGATTTCACAATTACAGACTTATCTTCAGAGTCAGATGATATCCCAGACATTTTGGATTTGGATGAAGAAGATCAACAAGACTTTTCACGCACAAATGGTCCTTTCACTGCAGGACAAAGAGCTGAATAACTACAGGGGATAAAAATGTTTTCTTTTTTTTCTGATTGTTTTGTCACAATGCTTATTTAACTTATGTAAAGATGAATCTACCTAGCTCTGGRTTTTTGTTTTCCAGGTTGTGTTGTGTGTTTTTCTTAAATTATTTGTTTTTCTGAACCAGTACTGTTTCACTTAGCATCATCAAAATTCGGATTTTTTTCCCTCTAAGGAATGCATGCTAGGTTAACTCAATAGCATGTGTGTCAAAGTCCTACCCAGGAAGAGAGATAGCATAATTGATATATCCTAATCTTTGCTAACGGTTTGTATYAGTAGCTGTTCTCCTGGCAGCAGTAGCCAAGGAAACACACCAGTGCTCTGCAAAAAAGCTGCCAACAAAAGGAGCTGACTAGAACATATGGGCAAAATTTTCCCTCTCAGCCTATATGTAAAGTGCTTCTGCATCTACCTCTGCTGCTGGAAGGGGTAAAAGGACTTTGGCCGACTCCAATTCTCTCAGGTGATTCTTGCTGGCCTCTGCATCTGGCTGGAGTGCTTTGCACATGCAAGGGCTCCGCTCCCCTCCACACGCCTCCCACGTGCAACAATATTGGCCATCGTGATGCTATGAGCAGTGGGGCCTGAAACTAGAAGAAATGATCTTAAAAATCGTACAGGAATAAGGATGACACTGGAAAAAGCAAGGAAAAGGAAAAGGAAAGATGCAAACAGATGTGGGATAAATGCACATTCAAAGAAAGAGTGACAAAAGGAAGTTAATTGAAAGTGGTCATTTATTTGGCAACAGTGGACATCTTTGAATGTATCTGAGTTAAATATTTGCTAAGAATTGCCGAATCTGCACACGCTTGCACACCATACAATTTCAGTAGGAGATGGGGATACTTAGGAACTTGACTAGAGGCAAATTGTCTATGTTTCCATGTGCTCGTGCCGAGCTCCAACGCAGCAATCCTGCCAGTGTCCTTGGGATGGCTGTCGGAGATCTGGGGATGATACATGGTGCTACTTTTGTACACCTGCTCATTCTGCGTAGAAACGTTTCGTGGCCAGCTAGAGCTGTCAGATTGGCACCTCTAGTTATATCCTAATATAATCTAACGCTTCATTGTTGTGAAAACTTTGTAAGTCTAGTCACTGAAAATGCCTTGAAATAAAAGTTTATTTAAAATTTTGCTGCTGTGATTTTTTTTTTCCTTGTGGTGTGTGGGGTTGGGGCGGTGGGGGAACCTCTTCTGTATTAACGTTTGTGAACAGACTGAAATAACGGAAGCAGGAAAAGGCTTCTGGGATTCATCTCATCCACACCGCTGCTGAAAGAAGGCGAGAAATATCGGTATGGCCCCTCTCCTGCCGCCGTCTGGGTTTAACTGCGGGGCTGACCCTCACCAGCCTCTGTGGCAGCCGCAGCACCCCAGCCGCGACGGGACAGGACGACCCTGCCACCCTCCACCCAAAGCTCCACGAAATGGCGGCCGGCGCGCCCGCCCCTTCCCGCCGCGCAGCCGTTAGCAACGGCCGCTCCCGTGAGCCCCCGCGGCTGCCGCGCGCGCGGCAGTTGGTGGCRGCAGCCGCGGCGAGCGCTTCGGGTCGGGTTGGGTCGGGTCGGGTCGGGGCCGGCGATGTGGAGGCGCTGAGCGCGTCGCGGGGGGTCGTCAAGAAGGATCATCGAGAAGGGTCGTGGAGAGCCAGCAGTGGCAGCGGAGCAGGCTGAGGCGCCATGTCGTCCTGTGCGGGCGCGCAGTGGGAGAAGCAGCACCTCTGGCTGTACCTGCTGGCGCTGGGCTTCGAGCCGGAGGACGGCGAGCTGAGCGCGGCCGGCGGCTGCGCGCTCGGAGCGTAAGTGCGGGCGGGGGCTGCGGGAATGGAGGCCAGGCGCGACAGCGG